>NW_020209254.1:1117204-1294107 GCF_003025095.1 Trichoderma harzianum CBS 226.95 | reverse complement strand
AGCATTGCAAGTTGTCAACCCACAGGTCTCGAGGCACTGGCCAAGCACACAGGTCTCTGTGTCGTCGCAGACGCCAAGGCCGCACCTTTGGACACAAGCATCGTTCAAGCAAATCTGGTTAGCTTGGCAGGTGCCTAATCCGCATGTCTGGACGCATACGTCGTCGTTGTTGCAAACCTCATTATCCCCACAGGTGATGAGTCCGCATCTCTGTAGACATCTTGTGTTATTGCAAACCTCATCGGCCTGGCAGACGATATCGCCACACCTTGGCTGACATGTGCCGTCCTCGCAAAGTTCGTCATTCTCGCAGACAACGAGACCGCACAGGGGCTTCAGAACACATTGGAGGAGGTCGTTGCATGTCTCATCAGGTCCGCAAACAACAAGTCCGCAGTTCTCGTTACACTGGTTGGCTACACAAGTCTCGGTGGGCAGACAGACGTCATTGCCGCACGTTGCCTGGCACGTGTTGCCCACGCAGACCTCATTGTTCTGGCAAACTGTCAAGCCACATCTTGGCTGGCATTCAAGACCAACGCAAAGCTCTGAATCGTCACAGACAGTAGCACCGCACGTCTGCAGACACCTATTGTTGACACATATCTCATCGGCATCGCAAGCCGTCAAACCACACGTGCGGTTCCTTACGCACGTATCGTTGACGCAGATGTCGTCTCCTGTGCAGAAAACGCCGCCGCACCTCCCCACACACCTGTCGTTAATGCATCTCTCGTCGGGCTCGCATGTGGTGGCGCCGCAGGTGTTAGGTGCCTGACAAAAGTTGTTTAAGCAAATTTCACCTAGCCCGCAGTCGGTTGCGGTGTTGACGCAAAACCTCCTCCTGATGCAGACCGTACCATTGCAAGTTTCATTGTTGTTGCAATCCGTTTGGTCGTCACACCTGGTTAAACATTGGCTGTCTACGCAGGCCAACGTGGCATCGCCGCAATCTGCATCAACTGTGCATTCTGGATTCGAAAGAGGGTCCTGGCAGTAGCCGTCTTCGCAAATTTCGCCCAGGTTGCAGTCTCTTGCGGCGTTGGCGCAAAACCTTTTCCTAAGGCACAACCCAAGTTCGCAAGTTTCGGTAAGGATGTTACAATCCGTTTGGTCGTCACACCTGGTCAGACATTGGTGATCTCTGCAGGCCTGCGTGAGAACGTTACAGTCTCCATCAACTGTGCATTCATCCTCCTGGCAGTAGCCATCTAAGCAAAGTTCGCCCAGGTTGCAGTCTCTTGCGGCGTTAACGCACAACCTCCTCCTGATGCACACCCCAAGTTCACAATCCTCGTTATTGTTGCAGCCCAGCTCGTTTATACACCTTGTCAAACATTGGTGATCTCTGCAGGCCTGCGTGAGAACGTTACAGTCTCCATCAACTGTGCATTCATCCTCCTGGCAGTAGCCATCTAAGCAAAGTTCGCCCAGGTTGCAGTCTCTTGCGGCGTTAACGCAAAACCTCCTTCTGATGCACACCCCAAGTTCACAAGTCTCGTTATTGTCGCAGCCCAGCTGGTTTATACACCTTGTCAAACATTGGCCGTCTCTGCAGGCCAACGTGGCATCGTTACAGTCTCTGTCGATTGTGCATTCTTCCTGAGGGTCCTCGCAATAGTTGTCTAGGCAAATTTGACCTAGCTCGCAGTCTCTTGCAGCGTTGAGGCAAAACCTCCTCCTGATACATACACCAAGTTCGCAAGTTTCGTTATTGTTGCAGCCCGCTTGGTTTAAACACCTTGTCAAACATTGGCCGTCTCTGCAGGTCTGTGTACCATCGTCACAGTCTCTGTCGATTGTGCATTCTTCCTCAACACACTGGTGGTCCCTGCAGAATTCACCACGCCTTGTGCAGTCTCCGTTGACATTGCATTCGGGCCTGACGCATACACCATCCTGTACCTGTCGAACCTCGTTTGCTCTCGCGACCAAGGCCGTCAGGCGCTGAGTCCTCGGCACGCAAATTTCTCCTCGGTCACAATCGACATTGAATGTGCAAACCCTCTCCTGCTCGCACTGGTGGTCCCTGCAAACTTCGTTGAGGAGGCCATTGCAGTCCGAATCGATGGCACAGAACCTCCTGAAAACACAAAAGCTGTTCTCACAGGTTTCACCGTGACGACAGTCTCTGTCCCTCGAGCAGCCAATCTTGGGAAGACACCTGCCACTTGAGCAAATCTCTCCAGGAAGACACGTGTTGTCCGATTCGCACCTTTCCTCGGGTTTGTTTTCGCAGTATCCAAATGCATTGCAAAAATCGTCTGTCTTGCAGTCGCGGTCTGAACTGCAAATGTGACCAACCGGGCGCTTCTGGCAACTACCATGAATATCACAAATATGTCCAAACTTGCACTCCGAGTCGACTCTGCATCGGAATTGCTTGCCTCGGCGGCACTTGCCTTCCCAGTCACAGACTTCATCGTCTTCGCAGTCGTCCTTGTCCTTGCACTTGTTTTCCTTGGGCTTGCAGAAGCTGTCGTTGCAGGATTCGCCCTCGTGGCACTCCTTCTCCCACTGGCACTTGGGGCACTCGACGTCTTGGCAGACTCTCTGTGAGTTGCAGATTTGTCCATCCTTGCAGTCCGAATCGCAAGTGCACTGTGGTTCGTCGACTGTCTTGCAAATGCCTCTGTTGGTGCAGATTTGGCCGTGCTTGCAGTCCCAGTTCTTCTCACAGTCGGGGAAAACAACCTTTTGACAGAAACCGTGATGATTGCAAACCTCACCGTGGGAGCAGTCCTTGTTCGTAGTACACTCAGGTCCATCATCGACTACACAAGCCTTCTCGTGACATCGAGGGCCAGGTTGAGGCTGACAGTAGCCGTAAGAATTGCACATGTAACCCGGCGAGCATTCCGTGCTACTCTTGCACTCGGGCCCTTCAGCATCAGAGGAGTGTTCGCAGATGGCGTTGGAGCTACAGCTGCACGTATTTGGACAGTGATGATCACCAGAGCAACCTCCCCACAGCCCGTGGTATATGTCTACAGAATCCCAAGCAGCCTTAGGATCCTTGGGATCCTCATGCCATTTCTCACACTCGGGACAGTGGTGCTCCGGGTCGGCAGTAGGTGGCGGGGTGGGACCGCAGACAAATTCTCCTCGGAGGCACTTCTCGTTGATGTCGTTCAAGTCAACCATGACGGTGCTCGTGACAACGACGGTCGAGGCGAGCCACTGGTTGTCATTGTCGTGCTCCTGATTCCATTCGCTGCCAGCGGCCGCCGATGCCGCCCAGACAGCTGCCGCCGCCAGGAGGCCGCGGCGAAAAGACCGCGACATGTTGTTATGAGCGAACGAATGATAAAACGATTGTGATGAAACAAAGGAGATGAAGGAGTGTTGGGATTCAAAAGCACTATGAAGCCGACCAGCCGAGAGTAGAGAAAAGTATGTGTATTTAAGCACACGCGCAAATGTCCTGACTGTCGAGATATCCCAGCCATCAACCAATGGCGACCTTGGTCTGACCAGCAAGCGTCAACACGAAAGGCGATGCATTCCAACTTTAAATGAAGCATTTTTGCTGCTTCCTCTTCAGGGTTGCCATGTTCGATGGACGTTAAGACAATTTACGAAACTAGGTTTGAGGTTTCAGACTCTTACCCTTTATTGGTGCGAATTGGACGTTTACCCCTGGCAAGGCTTTGCATATATGCGCAGGTAAGCTTGATTGCAAGAAGTTGCCAATACGGCCTTCTCTAGAGACCCTTCTTGGCATATGGATTTGCGGGGAACTATCCATTTTCCAGTTCCCTCTGGTGGTTTTCCCCTTCCCCTATACACCTCCACATACCCCTTCATTCGCAGAATGTGATGCACAGCCAGCTCAAAACTTACGAGTACGACTGGATGAGATTTACTTCCTAATACGCCAAAGCTCAAGACCTAATTACAACATTATTCAATTCAAGCTGACAACATATTTGCCCGAGCGCCGCCCCTGGTTCTCTCCAAGAAAAAAATAGATAGGGGAAGTTAACTCCTCATTCTCATAGCAGTACCTCTCTTCAAGAGGAGTAAAGACCGACCCCAGACTACTAGGTGACTACTCGTCCCTTGACTTGAGAATGACGGTTTGATATCAGCCCACCGGGAGTCTTCTGCTAAGGGCTGCTCCCGTTCATGGACCTTGATCGGCAGCGGTAAGGCCCCTCTAACTGCCCCCCTTTCCCTACGACGGGAGCATCCTTTGGCTACATTCCCCTAGATGTCTCGGGCTCTCGGTGCTGCACGAGTAGTACTAGTATGCACCATGAAAAAAAAAAAACGTTCGATGTTTCAGGTACCAATGGAGATGATCCATTTCAAAGGCCATGGTATCGATACAGCCAAAGGGGGTGCAAAAAACACCGCCGTCTACCACTTACAATTTTATAGTGTAGACCGGCGGCGTTTTTTTGCAACCCGTATGACAGTGTTCCCATTCTAGCGTCTGTCTTGATTTGCCTTCGCATTAGTTGGCGTTTTGACTATTGATAAACATTGTGTTTCATTCTCAAAGGTACGTGGGCTGGCTTTCAATAAGGGAAAAGAAAGGGGATGCTTGCAGTATGGAACAGGCGAGCTGATCTCAACCCGTTTTTGAACAGCTCTGGATTTGACTTGTGCAGTATGGATACTTTTTCCCGTGCTTGAGATCTCTGGGCGTACTCGTATGAAGACCAGAAGGAGTACTCCGGACGGGTACGCCGTTCGAGTACGCCGTTCTGCGGCACCATTCCTATCGCCGAGTGTTTATAAACAACAGACTGCCTTGTAGGGATGTCCTCTGGCCAGTAGCATGTTTGACAAGTAGCGATTATTCCATTTATGCTGAAAGTAGCCTGATTATTTTCCCAATGGCCTACTATGTAAATGTTGTCACTAACGTAATGGGCTGTAGCTCTGAGTCCAGAGTTGAATCGAGGTTGGTTATTGAGGCTGGTGGAATAATAGGATGGTCTTCCGTATATGCAGGCTCACCTACGCAAAACACTGGCTACGTCACATCAACTCTGCCTGCAGATGCAGCGACACCTTGGAGAGAGCCGGTGAGAGGGAATACCACTCACAAGTTGACAACGCATAGCCCTGGCAGGCTGATCCCCTTGCATCTCATAATGTGGCCCTGAGACAGCACGAATTCCTTGCTCCGCCAGGGCCACCGTGTCTCACTGGATGACTGGCCGAGACAATTAACATTGCAGGACTTTGCTCCGGTCAAAGGCCATTGGCCTGAGGGCGAGAGGAAATAAGTAAGGGGGGAGGCGAAATGCCTTGCCGGTGTTGTTTCGAGCAGTATTCGCCAGCATCTCTTTGATCTTAGTAGTATAGGGATGTTTGCAGCGCCTTTCCTTTGTCTTGTGCCCACGTCTACTGAAGCTGTTGCCTCGTCTCATCCAGAGCCGCTGATCATCCTGGGATTGGAATCGGTAGCACCAGTAGGCCTCCTGATCTTCGTCTTCTTTCATGTCATTCTTGTCGCATGGCCAAGGCCTCTGGTCCAAGACAACGGCGTCACGAGACTGAGGGCTATGGCCAGTTTGTAAAAGAATAAAGAAGCAAACAAGCGCGCGAAATCTGAGGCACCTTGAAGGTTCTTGAAAGAAGAGGAATCCTGTGAGTCGACGATTTTATTCGCGGGCTGTGCAATGAGATAAGTGGATAGTTAATCACCTGGTGGCACAAGAGAACAAAGACGGGAGGAAGCACAGCCCCTCCTGGATTGAGCCTGACTGTCGGCTAGGGCTAGGTCAAAGAGAAAGTGTATGAACTTGAGAAGTTTGCTCAGGCCGGCGGCACGCGACACCAGGCAGTGACTCTTTTCTTTGATAATTCTCTCCGCTTTCTTTGTTCCTTTTGTGGATTTTTTGCGTTGGCGGCTCGGTCGTGAAAGGAAAGGAACTTGGTGCTGCCTGATGGTGAGAACGCCTTGTTGGAGCATTACATAAGCCCTGTTGCACAGGCATAGCTCATCATGTACTTAAAAGACCCCGTTGTCTGCTGCATTGAATGCAAGATATCCAGTATTGAAGCAACTATGAATCGTTCTCAACTCATTCTATTCAACTTCAATCTTTGTCATTGACCAATATTCAAAATGTCGGCTGAAGTTCCAAGTGTTAAAATTACATCCGGCGAGCCAGAAACGGCAACCCAGGTTCTAAGAGATGATGTCGCATCCACCACCGAAATAAACAAGACCACCGATCAAGCAGCTCCAACACCAGCCAAACTTCCAGAAGTTGCTGTTCCAAGGGTTGGTGTCACGGCTGTGATCCAAAATGCGGAGGGCAAATTCCTCTGCAGCATCCGAAAGGGCAGCCATGGCCAGGGTAAGTGTCCCCCTTTTTTTCCTCACCTCATCCTCATGGAATTCTGTAGCGTGTTCCAGTCTGCCTTGGAATGGGATAAGAAGCGTATATCTGCGCGTTTTTTTGTTGACATGAGAGCTAACGAATGGGGGTTTCCACAGGCACATGGCAGTTCCCTGGCGGACACTTGGAGCCTGGGGAGGAGCTCCTGGATTGTGGCGCGCGAGAGACGCTTGAGGAAACGGGCCTTGAGGTCGAAGGAAAGGGTGTCTTTACTATTACGAATGATGTGTTTCTGAATGAAGGCAAGCACTACATTACAATCTTCGCCAACTTCGTCATGAAGGACCCGAACCAGGAGCCACAGGTAAGACTCTCAGGAACTATGGGTGGAAGGCATGGCCTTCTTCACCCCCTTTCCTCATTATCAATCAGACGGAATGTCATGCTAGATGAGGTGGCTAACGGGTGTCAATAGGTCATGGAGAAGAACAAGTGCGACGGATGGTACTGGAAGTCGTGGGATGAGCTGTTGGCCATCAATGACGCTGCAGCTGCTGGTACTGCAACGAACGGCCTATTTCTGCCTCTAGTGAATCTGATCAAGAAGACATCCGACCTCAGCCTCGAGGAGTTTATCAAGCAGAAAGGCTTCTGATGCTACCTACGCATCGTTCGGTTTCGACACGTTATCCTACCCCTGCTTATGATTCTTCTTCTTTTCTTCATCTTTCTACTTTAATTTCCCCATTTCTTTTCTCACCGGTACTCATTGTCTAAGGTCATGGATACAAGGTCATGGATATGGATATCATGGGCGGCAGGGAGGGCATGTCTGTCTCTTCCGGATTGTGAATTTTTGTTCTAGGGTAGGATACGACTGGTGCGATAAAGAAAAAGACGTCAAGTCATCAATTACATTCAAGTCTGGGACGAGAGCTGCTTTGTGACTGGAGACTATAGACTGAGAATGAACTATAGTAATAAATGAACGTGTTGCGCAAGATAAATGCCCATTAAAATGCTCACTAGAATTCATTGGTGATGCGTGCTTCAATGATAGCCAGTAGTAGTGACTCAGGAGAAAGACATGACTGCATGATGTAAGTGCCAACAGAGCTTTGAGCATATGCATCAGCATGCAGGATATTAATTGGATGCTTCTCACTCGCGTGGCATAATGCAAGGCTATTTTTAGTAGAATTGCTTCTGTCCACGGGCACAGATGCGCACTTGCTATTTTTCTTTTTCTTTTTCTATTGCTCTCCATGTTTATCTTGCCTTTTTGTATTACCCTCTTAGCTAGCCCATGAAGCTCGAGTTCTGCTCTACTCAATATCAGTTAGGTATGCAAATAGCCGTACTGCAGAAAGCACCAAGCTTGTACCTTGCCCCGGTTTCTCAGTGCAGAGCTACAAGGCATGCCACGCCCGCTACGTCTTATGCTTATGGCCGGGGCCTCGGAGCTTCTTCCCACTACATTCTCACCCGCAGTGCATTCGTAACCTAACAGTGACGAACCTCATCCAAGCCGAGCCTGTGATATGCTCCAGTAAGGCGCAACTCCATCGTGCAGGTCGCGAGAGCCGACTCCAGTCTCCGATCGTTTGACGACATGCTTCGAGCCTCGCATCCATGTCCTCGCTTTCCGAACCTCGCCGGCCGCGTCTGTTACCGCAGAACCGCAAGCTCCGTCACCTCAAGGGCCTCTCGCTGCGGAATCTGTCGTTTGCCCCCGTGCAGCTGCGCACCTCGGACGATGTCGCCCTGATTAGGAGCCCCAACAAGCTGGGCGCGCTCAAGGAGGCCGGGCAGCTGCATGGCTCGCGGTCGTCGGACAACTTGCGACACGAGGCGCGGCCCGAACGGTCCAGGTCGCAGCCGCCCCGGAGGACGAGCCTCAGCACCGTCAGCCTCAGCCCGGCCCAGAGGCAGAAGCGGCTCAAGGAGCTGCTGGACGACACTCTCGGAGACGTCTTCTTCTCGCTGCACGTGGCCGGCATCGACGAGCCCGTCTACGTCAGCGAAGTGCGCGAGAGATCGGCGGTATGAGCCAAACGGATCCTGCGCATCATGACAAAGCTCGCAAAGGCTCCGACGCTGACTTGCTTTTTTCTTCTTGTCCATTCTAGAATTTCAACTTCCAATTCTTCGATCTCGTATCCCGGGGAGGCGATGTCTCCAGATCGTGCCGTATCGTCATCCGAGTATGGGCTAGGCGGCTGAAGCAGACGACATGGACTTTTCTGCTGGAGGAGCTGGTTGATCTCAGGAACCTCAACTTCATTGGCACGCTGTTGGACCGCCAATACCCCCCGAATGCGCTCATATTCCACCTCGAAGACGGCGTCTACTCTTTTGACTTTCCAACGAGACAATCCGAGCCGAGAAACGCACCCCCCGTTGCAACCTCGTCATATAATGCATTGATGAAGTTGGCCAACCTCGAGAGCTCCATTGAAGACGCCATCCAGACTCAGCAACGAATTATGGAACAGATTAACGAGATTCTAAACAGCTCTACTACCGATCCGCCGGATGTCGCCGAGCAAGAGGTTGCTCTAGCCCAAAAGTATGTCACCATGCAGCAGCGCACAAATAAACTTACACTGGCGAGAAGAGACGAATTACAAGAGTCGTTGCGTAAGCGGAGTGCTGCCATTGCTACGGGCAGGGAGCTCCAGGAAAAGGTAGATGAAGATATTAGAAACAACCGCGAGACGCTGGTGGCCTCCAAGCAGCTACTGGAACAGACGCAGCAGCAAATCCGGGGTCAGCGTCGCCGCATCTGCTCCGAGCTGGCCGACATCTTCCCGATTACACCCATACCCAATGCGCCGCCGCTTTCTTTCCAGATCTGTGACGTGCCGCTACCAAACTCGATATACGACGCCGCCACTGCCAGGACCCTCAACGAAGATGTTCTCTCAGCCGGGCTGGGGCTGGTTGCGCTAGTCACGCGCCATTTGCAGCTTTACTTGGGTCATGCGCTGCCTTATCCGTTGTATCATTATGGCTCTCGCTCCTACGCAAAGGACGACATCTCTCTCCTCTCGGACAAGAGCGGCTCTCGTAGAGAATTTCCTCTCTATCTTCCAAGGGGAGGATCAACCGCCCTGCAGTGGCGCTTCGAATACGCCTGGTTTCTCCTCAACAAGGACATTGAAACTCTATGCACCTCCCAGGGCCTCAAAGTGGTCGACATTCGACAAACGCTTCCAAATCTTAAGTACCTTTTGTACGTCTGCAGCGCCGGCTCGGAAGAGGTTCCTGCGCGGAAAAAGGGCGGCGTCAGGGGCCTTTGGGCAGGGAGGCTTAAGGGGAGGCTCTCGGCTGTGCCGTCGCTGATGGATGGGGAGAGCAGTAGTGCTGCGGGCAGTAGGCGTGGGAGCTCGGATAGTGACCTTACGACCCAGCATGCTGATGCTCTGAGAAACGCCATTGCGAAGAGTAATAGTGCGCATGGCAACGGCAACGGTAATGGTAATAGTAATGGTGCGGGAGGTGATGTGGCTGATGGGGCGTGGAGTCCGGATAGAGACTTGGGCTTGCCGTTTGCTTCTGGCGACGCTAAGTTTACACTGAGGACGAAGGGCCTACGAGAGAATATTGCGGGTTGAAGCATAAAAGGAGGTCAGAGGCACTTAGTATCGGTGTCTTGAAAATGGGAGGAGGAGGGAGGATTGAGATATCCTTCACAGCGGGGGCAGTAGCCGTGTATCTTATATCTTCAGCGTACCAAACAAAGCGATTAAATAGAGCTTGATGGATTATTCTCATCAAAATTGTATTCGTTTATTGTCTGTTCAAAGTTTCATGGGTTGTACACGTTTCTAATTGCATTTCCCCTGATATGTTGCTATGACAGCTACTAAACAGACAAACCCTCCTTTTGCCCAACAGCAAACCCAATTTGCCCAACAGCGAACTCAATAGTTCTCCCAGAACACCATGCTGAAAATAAAGAAAACAAAGCAAAAGCTGATGAAGTCACTCTAAAAAGAAGGCATCATACACCCGCATCATGTCTCAACGCTCCGTCCTAGCAAACTTGACGCTCTTCCTCCTCTCCCTCTCGCCAGTCATAGTCCGCCCAGGACTTGAACTCAGGATGCCTCCACTGCCCTTGTTCAGCGCTTCCCTCGCCATTCCAACAGCTTTGCTCTGCAGCACGTCATTGGCATCGCTCCTGATACTGCGATCCACGCCCATGCTACTTGGACCAGTTCGCCCTGGGCTGGACCTCCTGCTGGTGCTGACCCCCGCGATTCCGTCCCGCATGCGGCTGCCATCCACCACGGCGTGGCTGAGCTCGTTAGCTCGTGCGGTCGCCGTCTCGCCCCTGTATTTTCCAGGCAGACAGGCATGCCCGCAGCCGTCGACGGGACAGCACCCGTCGCTATATACGGTGGACGACGAGGTTGCCTCGGACGGGCGGAGGGCGGCGTGCCAGGTTTGCATGCACGATGCGTGGCCGCCATGGCAACAGCTAGGACAGTACCACCATTCCGTCATCCAGGACTCGATGCTGGGGATGTCGACGACTTCGGTGGGCATCGAGCTGGCGATTTCCGCATCCCTATGCCCGCATACCGCACAGGGCGTTACCGTCTGGCGACACTTTTCGCATGTCCAAAAGGCAGAGTCCCCGGTACTCCGATCGATTTCTCGGGGCTTGCGACAGTTTGAGCACATGAAGCCTGCTTTGACGCCCTGCTGTGCTGGCGTGAATAAGGAGGTGTAGTTCTCGCCCCAGTAGGGCAGCCCAGCAGGCCAGCCTTTGATTGCCAGATTGCGCAGGAGAGCAGCCTCGACGAAGAGGCTCATTCCCATGAGACGAGAGTGATGCTGCCTCAAAACTGCAGTTGCTTGAAAGGTGTCAATGATAGACTCGGGGACCAGGGGCTTGAGTAGGAGCACTATCGCAGAGGCATTGAGTGCCGAAGTCCGCGACTCGAACTCCAGAGCACGCGTTATGAGAGAATAAGGATCCAGTGGACATGCAAGCATGCTGCGTGGTGCGAAGGTTTTGGATTCTGGTGTGTCTGTGGGGAAAGGATAAGGTCCATCACCTGGCCAGGGAAAATAATCGGTCACAACGACATTAGGGCTGGGATCATACTCGGGGGCCGTCACCACTGGAGCAGGACTGGCAGGTTTCGCCATTTGAATGTCTTTGGATGGAGTTGGGTGATGACCTGCAAACCCTTGATGGACTTCCGAGTCGGTTTGTGATGCAAACGATATTTGAGACGGAAAAGTCTCGTCCGTGGCAGCGGTCGTCTGAGAGATCATGAAGACCTCTTCAGGGGAGTCTGCGCGCGGATGAGTTGCGGTGCCATTTGACGGCCCCTTGGTTTGCTTTGGAGAATGCTGCTCGCTATCATCGTGAGCTAAACTAGCAAACTCTGCACCAATTTTGTTGCCTATCGCCGATATTTTTAATGATTCGGGCTTCAATGAGCTAGGGGGATTAGACGAGTCTCTCCTCGGCGAAGTGGGATCGCTGCTATCAGAGGCAGAAAACACTTGAGCAAAGCTATCAGTTGAATCGTGCCGTATGGCCTTTAACCGCTGGAGTTTTTCAGCATCATCGTGAGGTTTCTTGGTCATGGGCACATCGATGGCTCGTGCTAAAGCCTCCATGTCGTAAAAGTCGTACCCCTCTGTGATGGATATCTTGGATGCTTCGCTGTCATGACTCATCTCTGAAATCGGGGCTGAATCGTGACGTTGACGTGGGCTTGGACGATAGGATCCATGAGCAGAAGGTCCCAAGTTGAGGCTCTCGGGCTCGATGATGGGTGTTAGTTTTTTCCCATGTAGATAATGTCGCTCGTCCCACTCAACCGTATCGCCCTCGCCGACAGGCCTCGCAAGAGGCGTTGGTACATTGGACGTGCTCTCAATTTCCTCCGACAGCAGAGACCTCGCCATTGATAAGCGGCCATCGACACTGCCGGCTTGCCCTGATGGTCTGCGCGGGGGGTCTTCGACCTTGGCGAGGCGGCTGACATGGATGTGGCTAGGCGTCTTCTTA
The DNA here is from genome assembly GCF_003025095.1 of Trichoderma harzianum CBS 226.95. NCBI lineage: Eukaryota > Fungi > Ascomycota > Sordariomycetes > Hypocreales > Hypocreaceae > Trichoderma > Trichoderma harzianum. Next base: position 1,281,768 of record NW_020209254.1, on the reverse strand, counting down.
AGAGTGCCTTTTCCTTCGTCAAGACTCCTTTTACGGAATCGAGCTGTCCTGAGCCTCAGGTGGTAGTCCGCACGTCTCTCCATCAATAGGGACATGGCATAAGCTAGGATGCGCCATGTCTGCGAAAGGCGATACAATCGGACGTTCTCCGCTGCCACAGCATACTGCTCCATGATGCCCGCCACTCGCTCGACGAGTGACTTGTCGCCTTTATCTAAAGGTAGTTCTCGCTGAAGGGTCTCTAGGTAAATGCTGGAAAGATATTGGTACACACCGACCGACTTTGCAGATGGAACATGGCCGGACGCCATGCCTTGCTGCGTCTTGAACATGCCAGTAACGTTGATCGACTGCTCCAAGCCGAGAACTTGCTTTCCATCATCCGATAAGCTGGGCAAGGACGGCGGAGTGGTGCTCATTGGCAAGCCAGATCTAGTGCTAAACCTCCTTTTCCGAATCGTCCGCCTTCGTGGTCCCAGAAAGCTGCCCAGCACGTCCTCTTCCGAATCACTTCGGCTGACGCTGAGCATTGGGGTATTGGGGCTTGTGCTGAATGGAGTTCGGGGTACCACCTCGGAGTCATGGCCGACAGATGGGTGTGGCCGAGGAGGTTGCGGCCGCTCGTCAAGGAACATGACTACGTCTCCCCGGGATGAAAAGGCCATAGCAGAGGTAGACATTCGGTCAATGACCTTTGGTGCGTAGGCAACATCGCACTGATTGAACATGCCGTCCCGCCCCACAGTCCAGAGCATGTCTTGATCTAGCCACGAGAGTGCTGACGGTGAGCTGTCGAATCGCTCAATCTCCTTGTAAGGCATTGCGGGCCTTGCCAGATCCCAGATGTGGACAACCGAAGTGCCATATCGTCGATTACTTGTCTCATCGTAAGTCACGGCAACTTGGGCCAGTCGTCGGGTCTGAGCAGTTGCAGACCAAAGGCCGGGTCGCCAAGCGACTGTGGTCACAGGTGCTGGTGTAGTGATGCTCCATTTGGGCTTCTGCCGCTTGTCTGCCGAGGCTCCAAAGTCCCATACGTGCAGCTTTGCATCCCAGCCGGCGCTGATCAAATGGATGCCATCCGAATGCCAGGCAATGGCGGAGCAGGATTTTTCGTGTGCATTGATTCGCAGTAAAGGCCGTGCTGCCTGCCGTACATCCCATTTCATAATCACTCCGGAGTCGGTACAACACGCCATCTCGTGGCCGACTTTGGGTGACCACTTGACCTGTCTAACTGAATCATTGGTCTTCAACTGTGAGTATCGCTGTCTAAATGTCAGGAAGCCGGCCCGAGTCTGAAGAGGCGCAGAGACGTCAAAGACGCGAACAACGCCATCCTGACTGCCGGACAGCACCCAGCTCTTGAGATGAGGGTTCACATCCAAGCTGTTGACCTGTCGCGAGTCCTCCTGGATCTGAATGTAGTCGAGAGGATCAGATGCACCTCCAGAGCCGAGCCTGGCAACGTCGTAGGCGAAGATCCTCCCGGCAGCACAAGCTGTGAAGACTGTAGACGCGCCTTGCCACTTGACATCGCGAATGTTGAGCTGGTCTGCAACAAGACTTCCGCCCGAACCGGACGGCTTCTGCGCCGTAATTGCTGCCCTGACATCTACCCCATCGGTGAACTTGAAGCTGAAGCTAGAGTCGACAGAGGAATCCGCAACTATCGTTTTGAGGACGTGAGGGCCGCCGAGGACCACGGCACGGTGATCCGGCGTTATATCAAGACAGGCAATGGGGCTGCCCACAGGATGGACGGCATTCTGTGATTTTGAAGGCCGGAAGACGGTCGGGATGTTTCCTTGGCTGTTGGTCAGATCACCGCTGGAGGCATCTGGCGCAGCCTTGCCGAGAAGCTTGCGCATAATCCTTGAGTCGAAATGCGCCTGGCGAGCCATGCCAGTCGGCTCAATGGCGCATCGCGTGTGAAGAGTGTTTGTTCTAAGACTCAATTGCGTATTGCTATGAGGCGCGCGCGGAGAAAAGGTTGCGTATCTCGGATTGCTGAGGATTGGGATTGAATGTCGTCGCGATCATGCCTGATGACAGTGGGCATGAAGTCACCGAAGAGGATAAGGTGCCTGTAGCTTGCGCCGACCAGGCACTTGTGCACTATACCTCTGTAATAACTGGACGCTGACTGGAGAGCGTTGTAGTGGGGAAATCCTGAGCATTCAGTTACCAGGTGGGGGCTGCCGCCATTGACGGCAGAGGAGTTCCAAAGCGTGCTCCAAGCGCGACAAAACACATTTGATGGGAGCAAAATGAATTCAGGGCTCATTGGATCAGGTCGGGCAGCATCAGATAATACATGAATGTACTTGAGGGAATTTATCTGATATGGAGATGATATCTTGTACCACCTCGTGACTGCAGCTCGACTGGCTACAGTATTAGGCGAGCAACATACGGAGTACATACATCAAGATTTGTGATCGGATACCGCATGCTTCCAAATGCCAGCGGGCATGCACAATCTGTAGGGTTCAGGCTGTGTGAAATATAAGCTTTGCGCAATGATCTTCCATTTATGTGATGAGTAGTCAAAGCTACTCAGAAAGGCTTTCAGATATCGTATTGTTCTAGACCCAAGACCATCCAGTCTGAGGTCACGGCGTTGTGATGAATTGTATCGTATGGTTCCATTTGCTTCCTAGGCGAGTCAAGGGCCAATTTGAAAGTCACCGTGCCTATTATCCATCAAATTCGACACGGCCCCTTGCCATCATCTTTATAATGGTGATAATGAGATCCCAATGGTTTCGGGCTTGACTCTGGCATCCTAGAGAGATACAGTCAGCCACGAACCAGACAATTATTCGCTTTCTAAGACCCATACCTCGCTGAATTAAATTACACATGCCGATATGCCATGACCACGGGCCATCACATCGGCCGCACACTTGTTGTCCTAGTATTATTTCAGAATCTTCATGCGTCGTTGCCCTTGGCGTCGGGACTTCTGCTTCGACTGCGTCCTCTCCTGCCTCCAGCCCTGCCTCCTCCTTGCCTACCCTTGCCCGGGGGAGGTCTGACAAAGGCAAAATCGACCTGCACCGTTTGATCCAGCAGTTTTGTGTTGTGCGCCCCGTCGATTGCAGCTCGAGCTTCTTCTAGTGTTGCGTACTCTATCAAGGCGTAGCCCTGGCGGAAAAGAGTCAGTGTCCTGCTTGCAAGCCCTGGCTTTGCGACACGTCTCATACCTTGACATAACCACTGCGTCTATCGAGGTTCAGGTGAAGATTCTTGATCTCTCCATAATCTCCAAACTTGTCCTGCAAAGCTTCCTCGTCGGCCTCCTCGTGAACATTTGTGACAATGATAATCCATCCTTCGATTGACCGGACCGCTGTTGCCTTGGTATGTGTCTGCATTTCGGACTCGTTTCGCGTTGATGACGGCGCGACGTCGTCGACTTCCATTTCTACGTCAGCCATCTTGGGCAATGGCTAATGTTTGCGAGGAGAATGATGTTTGAACGAATGCTGGAGCTTTGTAGATCAGATCAGCCATTGACCGCGGGGCAGAGAAGTTGGATGCTGGATATTTATCACGTGACCGCGACAGCTCAAAGCGCTTTCTTATGAGATGGCATGATCATCGTCATCAAAACTGTCATAATTTTATCAAGAAATCGCCGGCAGAGTCACATACACATAAACTATATGGCAATATTTATTGTTGTAAACGATACGCCTAAATATCCTCTCCCCATGTCGGTGTATTATGGGCATGAAGTCAGGGGCATATGTTGCTAGTTTATGGCTTGAATATGTTAAAGGCAAGCATGAAGGGCAGATATGTAAAAGATCAGCGCAGCAGATTACAATTCTTGTATGTACTAAAACACCACCGACAAGTAGGCAGCCGCAAATCAGGACAGGATAGACGTATGGTTGATTTCCCTCGTAGAAACGCCTGTGATTTCAACCCATCTTAACATCACGAAAATTATCACAAATGGGACTTTTTCATCGTGGACGAAATTCGTTGTATTGACGAACGACACCAGACGCCGAGTAAAGCCGTCGCGCTTCTTCGCATCTCTCAAACTGTAGATGATGCTCAGCCTGCCAATCGACCCGACTCATTCCATTTGCCTTCTGCTGAAATCAAGCAACCATCGGAGAACGGCCCCGTTGTCAATCTTTACATCCTTCTCTCCCTAGTCATGGTCTAATTCGTTTAAGAGCCGGGGTTGGGGTTCATCTATCGCCGTCGTCAGCAACGTAACTCCGGATATTCCCATCTGTTCCGATATTCTCACCTTTCTCTTTCCACCGGTCAGAGTGACGTTGACGAATCGTCGGGTGTACTTGTGGCGCTTAAGAGCACGACCCTTGGGGGTCTTGGGCTTCTCCTGGGCCTCAACCTGTAGGGCGGGAAAAATGATCAGTATTTTGGGTTCGTCAGCGGGAGATGAGCGAGTCGGTTCGGCGTACTTTAGGAGTCTGAGACTTGACCTTGCCTGGAGAAGAAAAAAGTCAGTGGGCTTGAAGATAGAAGCGAAACTTTTGGGGATAGTTTGCACGTACCGGCACGGGCAAGAGATCCGTGAACTTTACCCATGGTGATAGATTGATTTGGCGATGATGTGTGGACGCTGAATCTGCAGTGGCGCGGTGAGATTTTTGGGGGATTTCGCCAAATGATTGTGGGCGAGAGGTATCTATCACGTGAGCGGGGACTGCCCTCCCGGATTAATCTAGCCCCGACTTTTACCGGCGAATGAGTCAAGGACCAGCGAATTTGCAGGACATTGAAAGTAAGCCCTTCTATTGGCCAATAAATAGCCCCACTCTCATCTCAACGGTGCGACGCTACTTCGATATGTTTGGCTGCATTATGTCGTCATCATTTATTGACTGCTCGCGTGAACTAGAAAGTTCAAGAACATTGGAAGTCTAATCTCAAGGATGGTTGGCAGCTATCAAGATGTAAACAAAATAAGCCTTGGTCGTGCAGTAGTTAGACAATATTGTCTTTACATATATCTGAATATTATAAATTTATTGTGAAAGGTGTTCAAAAAATGCCTGTGTAAGGAACAAAGATCGACATGGCGAGCCTTATTGAACAAGAAGGATAGACAAAACGTTTCAGCCTGCCATATCAATATATTTTCTGCATCAAAGAATTATTGCAGTGATATAAACCCCAGTCGAGCTTCTTATTAACTTTTTTTCTAGTTAACCTGAATTCTCTCATCGATTGCAGCATCTTTCGTAAAAGTTCTTTTTCGAGGCATGTGAAAGTTGCAGTGACGATGTGCACCGTTGAAGACCCGCAGGGAAGCCTGCTTCGGCCTTTGAGTGCGAGCACATGTAGTCTTGACGTCACAGCCCAAACATTCAACATCGAAGTCAACGACGACATAAATCCCCGTGCTGATCCAGTAAGCTTGAACTTATTTTTATGCAAAAAGCAAACAAAGGAACAAATACCACAAATACCATGCTAAACTCTCATTAACACACTTCAGCGGCCTCATCCTCATTCCAGCATAAACACAATGGCGAATCCTCCACAAGCCAATACTAAACCTCTTCGCAGGTCAGCTGTCAAACCACGAAAAACATTCAGAGAACTATTTCTCCATCGACTTCCTAACTACAATGGACCTTACAATGTTGGATATATGGACATCGAAGTTCCAGTCCGCGATCCCCGACCTGTTTCCAAACTACGAAGAAACGGGAAACCAGTCCTTCGGCTGGACACGATCCTGATGGGAATATATTATCCGTGTGATTTACAAACTTCTACTGGTGCAGAAAAGCCCCATCGCGTCGACTGGATGCCACGACCAAGAGCTGCAACTGCCAAGGGCTACGCCAAATATCTTCACATTCCAGCACTCCCAGTTACCGCCTACCTTGCCTGCACCTCTCTCTTCACAAAGCTGCCTGCATTTCGAAATGCCAAACTGGCTGCTCATTGGCCGGAAGACATATGCAATGACTCTGGTCCAACCGGACAGAAGGCCAGAGAGGAAGAAGGAGATCCTACAAGTCGGCCGAAATTTCCAGTCATCATCTTCAGCCATGGACTTGGCGGCTCGCGGCTCTGCTACAGTTCAATCTGTGGAGAATTGGCGAGCTTCGGATTTGTTGTGGTAGCGATAGAACATCGTGATGGCAGCGGTGCCAGGACATATGTCAGTCTTCCGAGCAATGTTGAGGCCGCGGCTATAGAATCGTCAACGGCCGAAATACACACAAATAACGATGGCAAGGAAAATGATGCCAAAGACAAGAAAGTGCAACGTCGAAGGAAGGAGGGATTGAATCCATACTATGTTGTCGACTATATTCTTCCCAAAGACAATGCCCAGGACACCTCTCCTCATAACCGCAGAGGTGTTGATCACACTTTGAGGTCAGCTCAAATTGAACTGAGGCAAGAAGAGGTAAAGGAGGCCTTCCATATTCTCAATCTACTCAATTCTGGTCATGGAGATGATGTTGCGTCTCTGAATCTCCGAAAGAAAGGCAATGTGGCATCTAGCTCCGTGGGTCTCAATGGCGTCAACTGGGAAGACTGGAAGGGGAGCATGTTTCTAAATAATGTCACCATGATGGGACACTCGTTTGGAGGTGCGACTACGGTCCAGATTTGTCGCGATCATACACTCGAATGGATAGGCCAGGGAGTTATTCTGGACGCCTGGGGTCAAGCAACGCCTCCAGCTGGAGAGAATCGAAAAGAACGGATCGCGAAGCCGCTTATATCAATCTCATCCGAGGTTTTCATGCACTGGAAAGACAACTTTGATAAAGTTGTCGAGTTCAGCGATGAAGCGCGTGAATCTGGGGCATTGTGCTGGATGCTCACAATAGTTGGATCAACCCATCTCGCAATGACCGATCTCGCCGTGCTGTATCCTCAATGGATGTCAATACTAATGAAGTCCATGGTCAATCCGACACGGGCAATCTCTCTCACTATCACGGCATCCTTGGAATTTCTTAAAATCGTATTGCCTCCAGAACAGACCAAATACAACATGTGGGCAGACGAGCAGCTGCTACAATCTGCAGAGCAACCACCCGAGCCCACAGAGCCTCTTCGGACGGACCATGCGCCTGATCACAAATGGGTTGCTGTTCGCCTCAAGATACCCAATGAGTTCTCAGTACGGTTAAAGGCATGGTTCCGTCGTACTTGGCGATTCGTTATTTGTGCTGGGCGTGAGGTGGCCGACCTCGCCCATGGCTTGCATGATTTCGGAGAGCAGGAAGAAATCTGGACACACATGTGCCCTACTCACGAGAAGGTGGAAGAATACATGAACCAATTTCGATGAAATCACTTGCGTGATTCGTGATTGCTAATTCCTCGAAAGGGAGAGCGGTATGGTGGCATGATGGCATGATTCTCGTCCTGTATGATCAATCGAGTTTGTATATTAAGAATTATGACGAATGGAAACGAATGTATGAACAGCACTAGGAGGTTGGCGTTAGTGGTGGAATGTTTTTTATATGTTACAATAGATGCTATCGACCGTGTAGATCTAGCACAAAGTGATCTTCTCTTCCATATAAAGCAATGATATTACATCGCCATAGCTGTTCACACGAAATTTACGCTCAATGAGTAATCCCTAAGGCATTACTCAGACATGAATGATTTCTAGTCCTGAACCCTGTTGATATTACAAGACACCAGAGGAGTATAGCTGTAATAGCAGGTACTAGAGGAAAGTAGCGATAATAGCAGAAGATAGTTGATGGTAGCAGATACACAAAACCCGGGCATCGATTACCACTAGGTGGGTGCTTAGTATCTGCAGTAGCAAATACACACACATCAGTTCCCTCCAGAGGGGGTTTCGCGGCCCCAACTCTCGGTCAGGAAACACCAGCTCGTCTGCTTGTTGTTCGGCGTACATATACTCAAATTGTTCGTCGGTGAGAGGCGCGTACTACATGAATGGGTGTATGTAAGACCCTCGCCAAAGGGTCTTATGAGTCTCGACAGACCCCTGTCGGATTTGCTCAAGAGAGTAGTTCCAATCCTTGAACGAGGCTGAGAATGTGTCGTCCTTGATGTACAAGGCTTCCTTTCGTATCCTACTTCGACCGTGAACTCCACGCAATCACTGGCCGTCGATACCCTGACAGCGACAGACGGACCCAAAGCAATCACCCAGAGCGGAATGGCTACTACCGAAACCGTCTTTCTCTCAAGGTGGTTGTAGGCATCGTTGCAAGTACATATTAGTCGGTTTGCAGGATACAAATGCCGACATTGCGTAGGTAGACACCCGACTAGATCCGTGCCAGAGTGCCGACGTGATATCAGTAGATTCGAAATACCGGCCTAGCGTTACACCTCAGTTGTTATATCTAGGTACCTAAGTAGGTACATGTAATAAAGTTTCCATTATTTTCGGAGCAACCTCTTTTGCTCAGTGACTCAGGTACTAGTAGACAACAAGTCGAACAAATGTTTTTACCCAGCCATTCGGTCAAAGATCAGAATCAAACTCTAGGTTACTTCGGCCATGAACATTGGAGATTCGAAGTACACCAACGGCAGAAGCCGTAGAACATATTAATGAACCGGGAAAGTTGAAGGTCAAAACCATACGCCAGAGAGGCTTCACGTTTGACCTATAGAGTTCAAATTGGGCCTTATGCTTCAGCAATTGAATGTATTAAGTATATTCACCGCCCTGATTTCTGCCGACTATATCTAGACTTCTCCCCCCTTTGTTTATTTTTCTTTTTCTTTTCCTTCATCAACATCATCCACGCCTGCAAATCACCAGTCCTACCAAATTCTCACTAGAGCAATAGTGAAATCAGATCTTGTATCACCGGATTTTCGCTAGAGCAATAGTGAAATCAGATCTTGCATCACTGGCCTTTCGCCAGAGCTTGCGCGAAACCAGATCTTGCATTAACAGATCTTGAATTGTTATTTCTTCTCCACCGACAATAATTGTCCAGAATGGCCACCGAAATGTCTCCGACACAGTTGGCTGGGCCACGTCCGCCGTCTCTCCCTCAGACATTCCCTCAATTTGATGAAATCCGGTGTCTACATCCTGGTTATGAATGTCCAATGCCGGTGCTCTTCATACTCCCACGAGTCGATTGTGAGACATTTGAAGGTGGTCTTGTTTACGGACTACATCATAAAACAGCTTTGACAGCTTGTCAGATCGTTGCCGGTAATGTATTTGATGCTGGTTATCTTGCTCTCGATCGAGCAGGCCTCCAAAGGGTCACGACATCTTTGGACGACCTCCTGACGGAGGATTCTTATTATTTTGTTGTCGATGGCAATGGTTTGTGACGCACCCACTCTAATATCTCTGTGACTGTTAGAGGCGGGAGGTCCTTAATTTTTGGTGGTGCGAAAGGCCAGTTTACCTAGGTACGTATAGTAGTAGCAGATCCTAATGGGCGTCTGAGAAGATATGAGATCCCCAGTCCCCTGCCTAAAGGTACAATAAATAATTCACCGCTGTCCTACTGTCCTTGTTATTGCTATTGTAGACACGTGACGCCTTAAACACAAATGCTTGCGCAGGTTAACAGGACTGATGTGCGATGCCAGAAGGTATAGCTTCAATTACTGTGAAAAATGGTGGGAATCAGCACGTTCATTTATGGACTACCTGAGCTATTCGCCATGTCTTCCGTAGGTTCATTTCGCTATTGCTCTAGTGAGTTATTTTCATATAGCAACACAGCCTCAGGTGCTGCAGAAGTAGAAACACAGGCATCAGATTTATTGTGAAGAAAATAACATTTCACTATGGCCCGAGTGAATTACAAGTCTAATACCTACTTATTCCTAAGAAGGTAGTAGTAGCAGTAACACTTATATAACTTTATTAAATAATTAAATTTTTCAGAATTAAAAATCTATAATAGATAATATATCCTTTAAAAAAAGCTATGATATTAATATTTAATTATTCATTATATATGATATATAAGTAATGCTTCAAGAGCTACTCAGTGAGCGTGAAACTCCTATGGCTATACGTGAGGCGGACGAGCTGGAGGCATGGCGCACCGAGATTGAATGCTTTACTCCGTATGGGAGAAATTAGATCTGTACGGTGCATGATTCAGTAAGCACAGAAGTACTTTAAACGACGACTAGTATATGAACCTCTGTAGAAACGAGTGAAACATACATTTGCACATTGAACTGGAATGTATTTCCACGCAAGGATCATATCTCCCAACACAGGGATATCTGCCCAAACTCTTCAGTGAACTTTTACAGCCAATCAGGCACTGCCAGGTGTTGAAATTACGACAAAATGAGTGTGTCTCAGACATTGCCATTAGTGAGATTATTCTTCAGAACGAGCAAGTAGGACTGCCTGTCACGACTGGCCTTCCGTCAAAGCCTACTGGGTCAATTCTCAATTGAATACCCATGACTTTATTAATTGAAAAGCCCCTGATATTACATCTTTGCTGGAGTTGAGGCTTGTATCGCTGTGTTGAGAAGCTCAGCTCTGTAGAAAGGCAACAAGTACTTCGTAAATATAGGCACTTACTACTACTAGGAATATATCCGCAACTAAAAACTCAGTCCTTGTTTCCGTCACAACCGGCGCCCAAGATCTCCCGACTCTAGACAACTATTCACATAGATGAGTACAGTTCCAAGGTTCTTTGAACCCGTTACCTAATGACTGTCATTGTTTAAGTAGACGAGAGTCAAGAAACAGGTAGTCATACATGATCTCTAGGCCTTGTAAACAGTTAGTGGAAGCTCCACTCTCTTCATTCTATAAACAGGCTCCGCAAGACGCCACACGAGGCAAGGATAGAATCGTAACGGCAGCGTAGGTAGTACACTTTACGCTTGTATTAGCCTAGCTTCTAGTTCTCTAGTAAGATCACAGATCGAGGCTTTGTAGTGACAGCGGCCCAGTCACATCTTCACGAGAAGAGACACCCGCCCCCAGTTAAAGCTGGCTTCAACTTTGCGCATGGCTTCTCGCATGACTAGCTCCGATATCCCGTCCCCCTTCTTGATACATCAATATGCCGGAAGAAAACACCCATTCCATGGATACCAGATGAGCCCACTTGTCAGCGTGGCTTGGCCAGGGCTTCATTAGACACGGCAGTTTATGTGCACCTCTAAGGCGACGGTAGGGAGTATACCCTCTTTCTAGAACAAAGTGATGTACATAATGCAGTTTGCGATCAATTGCCTGTCGATAGACACTTATAAACAGCACGTTGTCGCTTTTGACCTACTATGAGTGAGAAACAACATGTTACTATACTAACTGATCTCGATTGGTCCGTGTAAGCATCTATGCAATAATAGCTGAGGCTGCCTAGATACTCTAACAATAGACATTCCATGTATATGTGTACTTGATGTGTATATAAAAAGACAGGCAGGGTTGAGATAGTGATGCTGTGAACGGGACCTGCGGGGAGGCAAAGGCGGATCTTTGACTTTCGACGTGGGTTGCAACCATTAATGGGTACCTTGCATGTATACGAGGTTAAAAAATCGACAGTCGTGGATCAAAGTAATAAAAAGGTAAAGCTATATACTACCTTAATCACGTAGTAAAGTGATCAATAGATCAGCGGCAGTTGAACATTGCCACCAGTGCAGTCAGCTCACACGCACCCTTAGATCGTATTTTCTTACCCTCAACTGTCATTGGCTCGTCCCCATGTCCGCCAACTTCTTTACGACATCTTTCCCTTACCTACATACTCGTATGTAGTAGTGTTCAACAAGTTCGTGTTGGAAATACTAATTCATGCAGTTCCAACGTCATGGCCTACCCTGCACCAAAGCTCGTTTTCAAAATGGCGCCAATGGAATTTGTTCCTATTTTTATGCTGGCGTGAATAAAAACGAGGTGGAACAACGTGTTGCTGGCGCGCTAGTGGCACTTAGTGGCCGGCGGGTCACAAAGTCAACCATCCATGTCGACGATCGGCCCCCAGCGACGAGATCAAAGTTGAGCCTTTGCAACAGCCACCGGGGCTAGCAGGGATGGGCTGCTTTGGGGGCGTCTCTAGCGGTTCGTATTGAAGAGAGAGTGGCTTTCGTGCGCATTGTTTAGCTGAGTTGAGGGCTGTGGTTCTATGGAACTGGAGGCATTGCATTCTCGGGTCAGGCACTGACTGCAGGTCGACATGGATCAGTGAGTGATTGATACTGGGCATCAGCGACAGGTGCGCTAAAGCACTAGCGCCATCAGTGGGCATCTCCCACCGCACGTCCCCACGCAGCGGCCCCAGCCTGTACGAAGCGCTACTGGATTGCTGGTGCTAGTGGGAGCCGTCCGTCCTTTGCGGTTGGGCCTCTGCTGTGCTAACTCGCACTTCAACCCAATCCATCAATGGCCTCATTCGTACTCCGTAGGGGTCCCTCAACATTCTCCATCGTCAAACCCCTGCAAAACCCGACAATCGTCGTTCGCTTCGCTGCGTGCCCTCAAAATTCCACCTGCCCAAAAACACCAGCGCCAGGCCCAGGAGCCGGAATCACACTCTCTGTGGGCTCTGCCTACTCCCGACTCCGTTAGCACTGCCTGCAGGGTCGCACCGTCGACGGTGAGCCAGGGACCAGAACTGGGACTTGTCACTCTCGAATACGGATCCCAAGTGCGTCAATCAATCGTCCGACTGCTTTGCCGCCTGCTCAGCTGGCGTGGTTCGTCTGCTCGGCTTATTGGGCCACCTCATCGCCTGTGTCTCAGCTTTGCACACCACACTGCCCCAAACCTTGCTTCCCCAGCTCGTATTGCGGGCACCAAGGGCACTGGCTTGGTTTTTGGCGCCTCCTTTATCCGCTTGCTCCCGGTCCTTAGTTTGCTAGCACCGATTCTTAGTGATATTTGTGCTGTTACCCGTACGGATTCTCGTACGGCACAGTATTGAGTCGTCCCTGGGCCAGAAGCTCGGATTACCAAACGTCGTCGTCTTCGCTTCGGCCAGCCCCCACGTGCATTTGTCGAATGCTTCCTCAAAGGGCCAACGCCCAACCGCTTTTCTACCGAGGGCAGCTCATGCATGTCTCCGTTGGATGATTTTTCTCTCTCTCCTTCTTCTTCACGTCTTCCATCGTCACTCGTTTCCACAGCGGGTGAGCTCTGTGCTCGAATCGAATCGCCCAACACTCGTCCTGATACAGTGCTCGTGAGAGTTGGCCATCCTCAGACCTCAGCAGAGGCGCATTGCTCGCCGTCGTGCGCCAGCTTATAGTCTTACCAGCCACATCGTAGCCACTGACGAAGTCTCTCCCTTGTGCTGCCTTGCCAGCTCTCGTCCTCGGCCCTCTATTTTTACACGCATTCCGTCCATTTCGTCGGGCAGGATTTGCCAAAGCGCCCAACTCGCAGCCTGGCAATCATGTCCAACCACAAGACTCGACCCGCTCGCTCGAACAGCTTGCAGCGCATGCTCGAGCTCGAGCGACGCTACATGGTAAGAGCGGTCTCTCCTATCGCGTTGCATTTCTCAGCCAGATGCCTCCAAGTAGCCCCGTGGAAGCTAATACGCTCTCTTGTTCGTCCAAATATAGCTTGAGCGTCTCGCAAGCTCACAATCGAATGCGCTGTCCGCCAATTCAGCTTCCATAGCTGCCGTTGTCTCCAGACGACCACTTCCGGCATCAAATCGCCCTGCAGTTCAGGTTCAACGTATTGAGGCGGCTCCTCAAAAAGATGCTCCAATGGGCGCCAACATCACCAAAGAGAGATTGCCGGTTGCTCAAATAGTTCCACTGACCATCAACGTCAGTTCTCCCAAGCTCAAATTAGATTTTGCGCCCGAGTCAGACAACGCGCAAAGGGCCGCTGTGGTAGTGCATAACCCTCCACCGGTGGACAAGCCCGCTCTCAAGGCTGTTTCTTTCGATGTTCCGTTAAGCGATGAAGATGAACGGAGGTCGATTTGCCAGTCTCCAAGCTGGGAGGCATATGGTCGTCGCAAGAAGAGTGATAAAAAGGACAGCAAGAAAGAGCTGAAGAAAGAGCAGCTGAAGAAGGAACAACAGAAAAAGGAAGAGGAGAGAAAGGAGCAAGAACGCAAAGAGCAACTGAAAAAAGAGGAGATGAAAAAGGAACAACTGAGAAAAGAGCAGCTGAAGAAAGAGCAGCTGAAAAAGGAACAGGCGGAGAAAGAACAGCGAAAAAAGGAGCAGCAGAAAAAGGAGCAGCAGGAGAAGGCATCGAAGCGGGAAAAGGAGGAATCCGCGCTCAGGAATGCTTTAATTAAGAAGAAGCGCTTGAGCAAGCAACCTCCCCCTTCTTCGTCGCATGCCTTGGAGCAGGCGAATCGCTCATCAGCGGCGGCACAGGCAGCTGCCAGAGATAAACAGCGACCTTCGAGCGCGTTAGAGTTCACCAAAGATGACGTGCCTGTCCGCCCTCATCACAGGCGTTCCGGCTCTTTCACCTCGTATATCATGTCGCCGTTCGAGTCTCGGCGGGCGTCCGCTGACACTGCTCGCCCTAGCGAGACGGGCTTCATCGGCGGCATCAAGTTGGAGATTCAACGACATGCGGCCAGCCAAAAGACCGCTGAATCGCCTGAGAACATGGACGAGTCGCAAATCCACCCGGCACTGCGAACAAACAACGCTCACAATCAGAAGTGGTCTGCCCCTCCAGCACGCCCGCCCCCCGAGTCTCAGCGCCGAGTTTATCCTCCCATCACTCGACACCCGGCTGCAGCCGCCAAGACAAGATCTCTTATTTCGTCTGCAGAGATGGAGGCTCAGGAGACCGGGACAATGGAGAGCAAATGGAGAGCTTTTGTGGGCCTGAAGCCAAAGGACTCGGCCGAGCCATCAAAGACCGCCGCCCAGCAAGACAAGTCAAAGAAGCCTGTAATAACTAACGAGGCAACCAAATCCGCATCCGCACTGCCATCACCCCAGACCAGTGCAAACGCGGGATTAACTGCCGATACACGTCCTCAAACAGCTGTTGGTCAAAACGGCCCTCAACCAGTCTCACCTGCTGGCAACGAGAACCAGAACACAAAGCCCAAGCTCAGCGTATCTACAAGCGATCGCGATCTCCTTCCAAGCGTTGCTGTTACTGTGCAGCAGCCAGCGAAAGAGAAATTAAGCCAAACCAATCTTGCCCGGATTTCACGCGAAGGCAACGGCGCTGTCAAGAGTGGAAATGCCCAAGATGCAACCCTCGCGACGACAACTTTGCCTCCAGCACCGCCCCGTCGAAGTTCAAAGCGGAACTCCATGGTCAGTTTAGATGGCTCAGTGTCATCCATGTCATCTCCACGCACGCCAAGACCCGGAAGCTCCGAGTCTGCCAACAGCAATCATGGTCTGTCTGGCCGGCCCAAGCATATCGCAAACAATGCGTCTGGAAACACTGAACTAAAGAGCGGCGGGGCATCTCTCCAAACTACTCCACGGGAGGCTGGTCGCATTGCCAAGGGTCAAAAGCCAGACCCGATAGAGATTCCGACATGGGAAGATATTCAATCCTCCGTCATGAAGGTCATCGACACCAAAGTATCTCTATCTCCGATCCGTAAATCTCACGGATCCCTTCGAGATGATAGTGATTTTACTGTTCGCCGTCTCACGGACGATTCGGTTCCAACGACGTCGACCGATGATGACTCGTCTGACGATTTCCACTCGCCATCAATGCCTGGTACGCCTGACACTTCCCGACCTCAATCTGAAAAGGGTCTTCCCCCCATGACGCAAGATGTTGAGAGTAAACGAGTAGCCACACCTCGCGCCAGGAATGGTTCCACAAGCCCGGTCAGACAGCCGCTTCTCCTCCAGATCGGGGGTGGGGGCTTCTCAAGTCCACCCAAGAGCACACGACCCGTGGGAAACACCAGCACGTCGAGCGTCGTCGTCTCCACCAAAAATACGACTGTGGCTACAGGCCAGACTGCCCACCGTCGGTCACAAACGGACGTGGATGCGATAACCGCAACTGATTTCTTGCCGAAATTGAAGCACCAGCCCCTGAAGGCCGTGGAACATGTATCAGTGCCAAGGCAACACCTCCCTTCGACTGCACTGCTCTCTGGAGAGGAAAAAGGAAATGGCAAGGTTCAACTGGTTCCTTCCCCGTGGCCTGCTTCCTATCTAGAAGAAGCCCGGAAAGCTGCTCCCCTCGCTCCGCCTCCTCAGGTGCTGGGATCGCCACGTCTTGGTCCCAAGGTCACGCCGCCATCTTCGATCCGGAGCCAGCCATCCCCTACTACCGACCTTGCGCCGACGAAGGCGCCGCGACACACAACTGGCTCACCTGTCGGTGGCGAGCCGATTGCCAAAATGTTTGTGGAGTGTTGTGGATGCAAGTATTACCACGACATGCCCAGCAACATCTATGAAGCCATGGCCAACCCAGATGCTGTTGTTCGACCAAGGGGAAGTGTCGGATTCACTGGCGCGTTATCCGTGACGGTGAAGTGCCCGTGGTGCTTCCACGAGATGAGCACCAAGTGCTGCGCTGGCTATGCTGCCATGGTATATGTGAAGGAGAGGCTGCATTAGTGACTATACTGCCGCTACTCTCCCTCATTCTATCTCATTCCTTTTCTTTTCTCTTTTCTTGTTCATAACAGCCCATTTACGATGCCACGATTTATTTCCCACTAAGATTGAGCTCCTGGAGCAAATGTCTCTTTCAAAATAATGAACCAGGGTTGGAGGGGGCTATCAGCTGATATTCCATCCCTAACTCGCTTTTCTTCTTTGATTCCCTTCTCGTTTGCTGCTTATAATGATTATGATTATGACGATGTACAAAAGTCAAAAAGATGATTGTGGACTTATTTTAATGGTGAAGCTTGTTTGGATTTTGGTTGCTGACTGTTGACTGTCATTCAACTATTTACGACCTCTTTCATATATGCACGGGGGAGTTTTCCTGTTCTTCTGCCTGATGATTTAGAGGGGGGCGCTATTTATGTTGCAAGATGCGGGCGAGTTTTTGGCCCAGAGTTAGCAAGAATGATATGACAAATATATCAAATGATACCTCGCAGCCATAGTGCCCTCCATCTACGTGTGTACCAACCAATAATAAATACTCCCTTGATGAAGTAGTTACACAGCATACGTTCTGCGTAGGTCGTGGTTTCGCTGCTGCACTTCCGACACCTTTCTGGCCAAATCCAAGTTTGTAGAGCGCAGGGCTCCCATTGCTTGAGTAGCCCGATCGAGCTGACCGTCTAATAGTTCCTCCCTCTTCTCAAGGATCATGACACGGTCTTCTAGAAACATCAGTCTCGAATGGAGGCTTACGTCGTATTCCCGGCGGTCCATGATGTGGTCGCTGCTGCCATCAGTTGCATTGTCTTGCATGACGATGTTATCGGCGTCTGCTAGGCCTTTGATGAAGCTGTTTTCGGTGAGCACTTCGATGAAGGGCTTATACGGCATCTTTGCCTGGAGACGGAGAACATTGTAGACTTGGTCGGCGTAGCGCACTGCGAAGGCCCAGAGATCGGGGCCGATGTCGTGGGTCATGGGCATGTTGCTTAGGGGCTCGACGGCGGAGCGGTTGAGACGAGGCCAGATGTCGTTGTGGGGGCGGACGGGGCCTGGTTGTTCGTTTGTGAGCTCTGTTGATGGAAGAAATCAGTTGGCTTTGGTTAGAGGTTTTCTGAAGCATGAAGAGGGGGAAACGGGAGGACATACTTTGACGAAAGTATTCTTCGCGGAAGTCGAAGAGGAATGATTGGATGCTCCAGTGGGTGTTGCGATCCATGTTCAGCACGGTCTTGAGGACGTCGGCGAGCTCTTCTGTGAAATCTGCTGGAGTCGAGGTGGTGATGTGGTGGCACAGGAGGTCCTCGAGGTCCTGTACCACGCTGATGAAGTCCTTTGGCATGATGGGGCTTTGTTGAATATGGGAGGATAGAGATGTGCTAAGAGATGAACCAACCCGATTGCCGGGGCAAGGCAGGAAGAAGAGATTCTATATAGTAGTTTGTATGGTTGGTGGTGAAGGAGAAAAAGTTGTCGAAGAGGGTGATTTGAGGCATGGAGTTTTTTTGGGGGAGAAGAAATAGGAGGGATAAACAAGTGCTGCTGTAACTGATGCACTGCAGGTGCTTTAAGAGTGCCCCTGGGCAAATAGGCTGTGTTTTAGCACCTGTGAATCGAGTGCTGCTGGCGAATTTGAAAACAAATGAAAACAAGCCTAATTTGCTATTCTTCCCCATTTTATCTAAATACTCTGTTGTTAGATTTGAATCTGCGCCTTGGGAGCGTCGTGCTCTTGTTGCTGTGTCACCTGTGTGTGTAAGGTGGCTTTAACTGTTGGATTAGGGAACGGTTAATTGATGCAGATAGAGGATTGCTACTGGAAGCGAGCATTGTGTGACACGGCGGGACAATGGGTTGATGCTTTTCTTGATAACACTCAGTTTTCTGTTCTTATTGGGGCGAGAAGAGAAGGTATCTTGATTCCATCCTTGGTAAAATGTACTGATGTGGACTGTCTAATGGCTAGGCGGGATGCTGATTATCGGGTAACAAAATAATGATTTACACAGTATGTATGTATTGCTAGGCATTCGTCGCTGCTGTTTCTGTCACCCTAGCAAATTGAAGCTATTTACATGCGCCAAACTAACGGAACTCTCCGACGAGTGGATGGTGAACGGCGCCGCGGCTAAAGCTCGTATGGAAAGGCCGCCTACTCCGTACATGTGCTAACGAAAACGATAAGGCGAAGCGATGCATTCTTTGTACGTAAACTGACATAAGTCATCTGGTAGAATTTATTTCTCCGATGCCGTCCACTTTTTTTTGTCTTCGATTACAACGGTAATCCCATGTCTTCGCCCACTTTATACTATTCCAACGCTACTCTACTTTTCGAGCCTCAGGATTGATGAATGCGTCTATCATTATAAGCACAGACTGCAATGAGCTCCAAGGGCTCGGCTGACGCATCAAAAGGTGAGAGAGGCATTCTCGCCCAGGTCTGGTACCCCTTCCGCTTGATGCAGCGCTGACTTGGTGTCCCCAAAGGCTGCCGCACTTGCATGCGGCGACGCATTCGATGTGACCTCGGTCGTCCGGAGTGTTCGAAATGCATCAAGAAGGGCCTGAGCTGCCCCGGATACGGGCGGCATCTGCGCTGGGCTGATGGAGTGGCGGTTCGAGGGAAACTGAAGGGTCGGAGACTGCCTGTGGCGGGCTCGATGGCCATGGAATTGGCGTTACCGACAATCGAGGAGCCCGTTCCTCTTCCTGCTCCGGCACCCGCACCGGTACCCTCTCCTATTTCTGGAGCCCTTCAAGTTATGGGGCAGACGGCTCTCAGCATTAACAGGGCCATCGAAAGCACCTCTGCAGGCACGGATTTGTTGAACTTTACACAGTGGGCGTCTTCACCAGAGATCATCGAATACTACGATAAGTATCTGGCAGGGCGGATGGTATGGATCGATTCGGATGAAAATGACTATCGGCGTCGTATGTTGCCCATGGCCGCCAATGCTCCAGGCCTTCGTTTTGCCATTGCCGCCTTTTCTCTCTACCATGGGCCCATGAAATTCCCGAGCGAGTTGGCCCGATACCATGAGGAGGCGAGAGACGCATGCCTGGAAGTCCTCCAGAGACAGCTTCGAGAAATGAACACCCGGGTCAACAGCGGAGCGGAGCTTAATACGCGAGCCGATGTTGCCAACGCAGAATGGATGCTGGCCTGCATCCTCGTGATTGCGAATTACGAAATGGCAAAGAATCACTCTGTGGCTGCTGAAAACCATCGACTTGCGGCAAGGAGAATCGTCAACGTATTTGGGCAGCACGAGGCGTGCACCAAGGGCCTGTTTGCTTTTTTGAGGAACCAGCTCGCAATTCACGAAGTCCTCGGCTCTTGCACATCCTTTGACTTGGCCGATGTCGCAGAAACTATTCTTCCCACGCCAGGCTCCGGTAGCCATGTGCTGTTCTCCGAGTACCTTTCTTTTCTGCATCAAATCACGCTGGCTTCGCGACGATCCATGGCTGTGAACGAGGACATTGACGTATCGCTTTGGCCCGAGAGTTTTACCATCATCGAAGTACAGTCACGCTTCGAGCAAGCAAGAGGCCAGACGCTGATGATTGCGGGGAAGCTGCAAATAAACCCCCCGGTTGTGCGCCGTGACTTTATAAGGCTGGTGGACTTATACCACCATGCTGCCGTTGTCTATGCGTACAGATGCCTGGGCTATGCGATTCCCAGTAATTTCGATTGGCTGGCTTCCGTGACTAAGTTGTTTGACCAGCTGGATCAGATTGAGAATATCTCTTTATGCATTCAAAACCTCCCGTGGCCAATTTTCATCGCGGGCACGGAGTGTCATGGCGACACAGAACGGCAGCACAAGGTCGCCACCATTCTCGACAAGACTATCAGAACGACGGGCTTTAATCAATACGAGACCATCCGGAGCTTTTTAAACGCCTTTTGGAGTGGTACAGAGCCAAATTGGCTGCCGGTTGCACAACAGTTGCAAGCGAACGGACTCAGAATTCTTGTCGTATAAAAGCATTAAGGGATTGTTCATCGATGTTACATGCATGGCTCTTATCTGCGGATTGTGTCTTCATCCAAGACGTTGAATATCTCCTCCATTGGGTCCTTATACTTGTATAAGCCCAGCGCTGGTGGGCAGAGTCCATACCCGAGAAGACGCAACAATTGCGGTGAGAAACCTCGATCCTTTGCTACCTCTGGTGGCAATTCCAAATACTGATTCTCTTCTTGCCTTAGGGTTCCTTTACACATGAACACGCCGATTGTCTCACGTGCGTCGTCCCTAGCACGGGTAAACAAAAAGTCAGCATCATAGATTTCCATTGATGGGAGCTGCCCAGGAATGTTTCAAGGAGGATAGTACTTGGTGACGTTTGCGCCTCCAGCATGATATACGTTGCCAACGAACATGGCTGCGTCTCCGACTTCGAGTTCTGCTGAAATGGTCTCCTCATCGAGCGGGCACCTCTCCGGTCCCCATAGGTGGCTCTTTGGGATAATGACCGTCGCGCCGTTCTCCTTTGTCGTCTTGGACAGTGCCTGGAATTTATCACGATTGTCAGCCCGGGATTCATATTATCATTTGTAAACAAGGGGCATGCAAATACCGTGACGCAACCTAGCATGACGGGCATATCGCAGTTTCGAGTATGGTAGTCCGAGTCGTCCCTGTGGAGAGGCTGTTGCTTGCCACCAGGCTCAACGCGGAAACCTACGATACTCGCAATTTGTGGCTTTGCCGCCACGCTCTTTTGCTTTTGGCCCTCCCAATAGGTGTATCTGCTGGTCAACATGGCCTCTGCGACGGACTGAAAGAGCGGATTCACCACCAGCTTGGCACTGGAAGGTGACTGAGCAAGGATGCCATGAGCACGCTTTGTTGTGCTGGGGAAGAAACCAGCGGGATCTGGCTTGTCTGCGTCGAATATGGGCTTGAGATCTTCTTTGATCTGGGCACAGAGGGATTTGGAGAAAAGATTCTTGACGATTACGGCGCCATCCCTCTCTAATAGGGAATGGAGCAGGGTGGTATTTGTGGCCGGGTCGTCTGCATAGACGGTGGTGATTTCCTTGCCGGCTTCGGAGGGAAATGTGTCTGTAGCGTAATGCTGAGTGCACGTCATTTTTTTTCTTCAAAGATAGGTGTATGGTTAACTAGCACAGCAGGCGATGAATTTGAATATAGTTCAGATCGATAGAGTGACAGAGATCTACTTGTTTGAAATCAAGGCATGCGATTCCCTTTTTATCCTCGTCCAGCAGCCCACCATGTCCATCGAAACGAGGCATCTCGGGCTTGGGCCATCTCGTCTATCCGATCTAGGCTCCCATCGAAAACCCTCTTGGGGAAATATCCAGAGAAAAAGAGACGCTGCCACCTTGCCAATCCAAGCAAATAGATCGAGAATGACAAGCCAGAGTGGGTGTAAATCCGAAAGACGACGAGATCGGACCCCAGACGAGAGAGCCGAGAAACTACCACTACTACTACCATAACTTCCCCGGGAACTATCTTGGGCTAAAATATTTAAAGTATATGTAGTTGTTGTAGTTTGGTTCCCCAAGAGGGGAAGATTCGATGGCCGAGAGGGCGTCTCTTTCCCCCGGCGATGTGCTTCTCCGGATAGTAACCTGATGTGGTTAGGAGTGCTCCGCTACATGGGGGGATGGAGGAGGGATTGTTGGAGAATAAACCCCAGCGGAGAACAATGATGATGATGGGGGTGAATATTGATGAGATTGAGAATGAGTGAACGTTTTTTGTTATGTAGTGTGTTTTGTTTCGTAAGGGAAGTGGTGATGTTGATGGATGTTGAGGGGGCGTTTTGGGTGGTGATAGGTTGAGGCGTTTTTATGTGTGTGTGTGTGCAGTACAAGTAGTGTTTTTAATATCGCCGTGTTGGATAATTGTTTGGATGGGAAGGATAATGTTGTAGCAGTGCTAATTATAGCCGGGAATTGGGATTGTGAAATCGACGACATGGGTGAAGAGTCTCATGGTCATGGTTGATTACTGCATATCTTAGAGGAAATGGCTATACCACGTACATGATGTTTAGACATATATCAGAAGGAGATGGTGATAGATAGCAGAGATTCAACATATCCACGATAACCTATCAGGCAGTAATAGTGAGTAGAAAGATCAATACTGTTACGTTGGACTGCCGGATAGCCCAGTTAGGAAGCCGGATAACCACTCTGCGTTATCAAGACTCGCATGTAAATAAAGGGTGCGATGTTTATTATGAGTCTCATGCTTCTCATGAAGATATTACTAATCGTGGAGAAACAAAGCACTGTGAACCCAGTCCATATTACACTCACTCATCTATTCACAGAGTAAACACGTCCTTGGGGTATTGATCTCATTGTATCGTCATACGTGAACCATAGCAACTAGCATGCCTTGAACGCTCAATTAGTGCCATTCGGGGCAGCCTTCTTCTTCACCTCTATCGCCGCATCGAGCGCATCCTTGAGTGTGTCAACCAAATCCTCGGCATCCTCCAACCCGGCAGAGAGTCTTATACTTTCTTCGGCCGCACCAAACCCTTTAAATTCTTCCCTTTCCTCAGCCTTCTTGCCAAACATCATCATATTGTATGCCAACATAATGGTGACATGGCCGCCCAGGTGTGGGCTGGAGTAGAATCCGCACTTGTCGTAAAACGCTCGAGCGGTGTCTACGCTCTCAAACTCGACGTTCAGGAGACAGCCGTATCCCGGATTGGGGAGTTCAGTGGTGCTGCGCCGCAAGAAGCGATCATAGTTGGGCTTGTCAGACAGTAGACTAGGATACTGGACTCTGACCACGGGAGAATCATCGCGGCCAATTGTTCTGTGAAGGAAGGTAGCCATGGCTTCTGCGTTACGATTCAAACGGCGTGTACGCTGGAGATAATCGTGTGAGTTGGCAAGCAACACCTTTGCATCGTCGGCAAAGAGCTCGTTGTTGTGTGACTTCGCAAATCGAGAAGAGAGTTCATTATAGTGAGGAGAGAGGGGGTTGAGGACAATGGAGCCGCCAAGGACATCAGCCCTGCCGTTAAAGGACTTGGTAAGAGAAGTCACGAGAACGTCCGAGTAGGCCAATACATCGACGTTTGCAAATCCCGCCAGTGTATCATCGAGAAGCAACACAAACCCGTGTTTTTCAGACAACTTCTTGAGGCGAGGCAGATCTGTGCTTTCCAGGGTTGGATTTCCAGGAAATTCAACAATGACGAAGCTAACCTTTCTGCCTTCTTTTGTCTCCCCGTCGAGCCATGTCTCCATTTCATCTAGACCTTGTTTATCAACCTTGCCAAAGTGCTTGAATCCATTGGGGCTCTCCTCATGTAAATGATGGTGTGTGTTGTGGAAGACGACGCCAAGAACAACATTGGTTCCGGGGCGGTATTCCTGGATGAGATTTGTAGTGTGGAAAATGGCAGCCATACCAGTGGGGAAGAGGCGGACATCACTGGGTTGGCTCTTGACCAGCTCTGGGTCAATGGAGGCGCGGTGGACGAGCTGGTTGATGCGCTCGCGGAGTAGCTGATGAGCCGGGCCATCGGGAGTGAAAGTTGGCTTGGGGGGGTTCTTGTAATCATCAAACGGGACCTCAACCAGAGTGTCGATGTTGTTCAATAAGTACTCAGCAATGCGAATAGAGAGTCCAAGACCTGGAGCTCCCCAGCTAAGCATGAGAGCTTTTGTGTGCATAGGCTCAAACAAGACAGCGTAAACGCGGTGGCCAGCCACATCGATGCACTTGAATGTTAGCTTGTCCGGACTAATGGCGGCCTCGTCTCGGGCCTTGTTCTGGACATGACCAGCCGTAAAAGGCCACATGATGGGGTTGAGATAGAGCATGCAAGACTTGCCCTCATAGCCTAGTCTCTTTGCAACCTCTTGACCAATCTATATATGCATGGTTAAAAAGTCGACCATCGTTGGCGAGTAGGCTGTGAAGCTTACCTTAGCAGCGAATTGGGTTGGACCAAAGCGCGGATAGACATGGACAACCTTGGCAAAGGGAGACATGTCTCCATCACGGACGCCCTGAAGCATGTTCCATCCTGGCAAGTTGGAGATGATGCTATACGGGGTCTGAGGAGGCGGCGCGTGGCCAAAGTCGGACTGTGTTCTGAGGACGACCATTCTGGCTGTACTTGATGGACTATCACCACAGCGATCCTGAAGGAATATGAGGTTTCACAAAGATGGGGAGACGATTGAGCCCAAGGTAGCAATTCGGGGACATGTGTTCCTATTTAAACAACAGCAGTGCCCCCTTCAACTTGCATACTCCGGGAAAGGCCAATCCCACACTTCGTAGTTTCCGAGCTTATGCGTACATAGCCTATGGATTCGAAGCTAGCGGGCCAGGTCCGATACTCGTCAGACATACAGTATGCGGTGCTGCCCCAGTGATTTGTTGGCGCTAGCGCTGCTCGCTTGTGTGGCGGCTCACGCAGGATGAGTGAGGATGATGCTTGTGCTGTTTAAAGCCGGTATCACCAGCTCTTGGCTGGCGGGGTAAGGTCCAAATGGATTGTCTCGACTTTTGTTCGGTGAAAGAAGCGAATGTTCGGTCCACGTATAGATCCGACGCATCCCGCCACGAAGAGAACGATGAATGTTTGCCCCCGATATCTCTACCACTACTCCGTACAAATTCCCCATTGGAGACTAGTCATGATTTGCGAGATGGATCGAAATAACTGTTAGTAGCTGTTTGGTGGGGTGTAAGCTGGTGGCAAGCTATGGTGAGACCGTATATAGCGCCCTTACAAAGCATTTCAACTAAAAAGGCTCATGTTAAATATGCCCGCGAATCAGGCGGCAAAAGTTCCGCATAAGCAAATCTCATGGTTCGAGAACTAATGACCAGATATGGAAACATATGTCGCGAACTGGTCCGAAAAGAGCCCACATGGCTCTCGGCGTTGCTGAAATATGCGCCTGCGTGTGAGGTTTAGTTGAACGTCGTCGACCCGGAGATGTGGGCCGCTCCGTGGCCGCTTTTCACTGCCGTTGCGAGCGGACCTTTGTCGAGTAAGCCCGCTCCGGGATGCGGCAGTCAAGATGAATAAACAAATCATCTCTGTAGTGCGAAGGAAGTTTATTACGATTTGAAGCAAGATGAGAGAAAAGTTTGAAGGATGGCGGTTATTTTCTCACACGTGATTAGAAACGAGAAGGGGAGCTGCCACTTTTGACGAAGTAGAGCTGCGACTTCCTTGCGATACGTAGGCACTCGTTTGGAACTGAAGTAGATAAGAAGTGGGCTCGGTGTGTGCGATAAGTCGCTGCAAGCACCTTGAATATCTACAAAATAACTGCTGGCTGAGATAAAAACGACGCAATTGGATCTCGTACAAGTATCGATAAGCATATCCCTCGTAGGTTAGCGATGATGATCGACAATGAAAGCTGACTTCAATATACTTATTTTCTAACGTCGGGCTGTACTGAATTATCTATGCTAGAATGCTAACACTCTGCAATGAGACGTATTCGCATATTCTCATCACCTCTAGCGTTCTTGTGGTTGCTGTAAGCGTCTCCTCAAGAGTTGAACCAACGTATTGAGTTTGAGCAACGGCGGTTGCAAAATCTAGCTGAAATCTTACAGTTCATCATTATTAGTCCAGCTCATATGATTCTTCTTCAGTATACTGGTGGAGGTTCAGTACAGTTGATAAGTAGTTTATTTGTACACGATTCCAAAGTAAGGACAAGAGCACTATACCATAGTCAAGAATGCCATAACTTTGACATAGACGCAAAAACGCATGCGAAGGGCACTTACTATACAAGCATTTCCGTTGCGCATCCTTCTCCATTTCCCTTTTTTTACATGGATTTTTATCTTGGTGATATCGTGGCAATCAGGCTACAGTTCGTCTCGACACTATCAGAATGCGGCTTTGACACGACGACATCTACCCTGCCTAACAGGCGCTTTTCCAACCCCCAAATCAGCCCATCCGCCCTACCAACACCTCAGCTAATATGCAAGAGACCAAATAGTTTGAGAAAAAAAGAAAATTAACAAGTCCAGACAGCCCTCACGACACCCTCTTCTTGATACCCCGCCAGGCCGAGTGATTAGCCCGCCTCACTTCCCGATCTGCCCAACTCCACCCCCCGCATCCAAGCGGCCGAGACTCGGAGGCAGACTCGAAACTCGCCGCATGACACTTGGAATTGGCGATGGCTTCGTCATTAGGTGTGTTATCGGAGTGAGAGCTGGAATGAGGCTCAAGATTTGGTGTAACGTTGTCTGTTGATTGTATGCGAATATACATATATATATCTGTACTCAGAGCGACGGAGAGAGAGCACTCATGGCAGTGTTACAGACCATGCGAAAACACCCATAGAATCCCATCAGTCCACCTCTCACAACTTACACCAACAACATCCCATCTCACAACACCATGTCAGACATCATCGTAATCGGGTAAAACACTCCCCCAAACCCCTTCATCCTCCAAACCCCCACAGACTGACAAAAACTCTCTCACCCACAGAGCCGGCGTCATCGGCCTCAGCGCCGCCCTCCGCCTCCAACAAGCCGGCCACAGCGTCACCATCATCGCCAAAGACTTTCCCACCCCCTTCGAAGCAGCCGACAAGCGCGCCCTCATCAACTACACCTCGCAATGGGGCGGCGCGCACAACCGCTGGGTCCTCCCTACGAATCCCGCCGAGCAGCGTGAGCACGAGTTTTCGCTCACGACGTATCGCCACATGGAGGCTACGCTGAGCGAGTTTCCCGAGGCGGGCATTACTTTCATGAAGGGCATTGAGTATTTTGAGAACCCGCCCCCTGTGCATCGTGATTTAACGGTGGAGAAGGCGCTTCAGCTTGGCCTTGAGGAGTTCAAGTTGTTGGAGAAGAAGGACTTTCCGGATGACAAGGTGGTCTGGGGGTGTGAGTACAAGACGTGGTGCGTGAACCCCATGGTTTACTGCTCGTTTCTTCTTCGCCGGCTCCATATTCTCGGGGGTAAAGCCATGGCCATGGAGCTTCGGAATTTGAATGAAGCGTTTCTTGTCAAGGCGGTGCCTGGCGTCAAAACTGTCGTCAACTGCTCCGGCCAGGGATTCAACGACCCAGCCGTGTTTCCCACAAGAGGTAAGCCTTTATGTCACGAATTCTTCCACATCTCCTATGTCCTGCTTGTATGTACATAACTTACACATCTCCAGGTCAAACCTGCCTCGTCGCAAACTCCTGTCCCGCCACCGTCACCCGCCAAAACGCAGACGGCTCGTGGTCGTTCTGCGTGCCCCGAAACTTCCACGGCGGCACCGTCATCGGCGGCACCAAGGAGCCCGACAACTGGGATCTCGAGCCCAGTCCCGAGACTCGCGCCCGCCTACTCTCCTCCTTCGCTGCCACGTATCCGCCCATCGTCGCCGACGGGCCTTTGCAGCCACTGGGGGACATCGTCGGACGGAGACCGACTCGTCGTGGAGGGATTAGGCTGGAGAGAGAGGAGATTGCAGCTGATGAAATCAAGGGCTTGCAGGATAATGAGGCGAGATCGATTGTGCATGCGTATGGCCTCGGTGGGAGGGGCTTTGAACTCTCGTGGGGCGTGGCAGAGGAAGTATTTGAGCTTGTCAAGCAGCGAGTTTCTAGTCGTCTATAAATCGGCCGCTGCGCTATTCAGAAAGCAGCCTTCTCCCTTTTTTTCAAACATGTAATAATCGTACAAGTCCCCGTCATCTATATCTGTACATGCCTCCCCTCTCATCAACTCATACTCAAACAAAAAAGGCATCAAAGTCTTTAGTCAATGCAAATATACCCTCCCTGCGCCAACATAAAAAACGCCAACAGAAATGATTTTCTCCCTCTCCGTCTTTCAATCAGAGGACCTTACTTCGTGCTGGGCTCGGGTCTTAGAGGCGGTATCTTCTCTCCTCGCTTCTCCATCTCTTTCTGTCTCGACAGCCTCACATCCTCTGGCAGACCCCACCACTCCCGCATGAACTCTTCTTGGGCTGCTGCCATCTTGGTTTTCCTCTCACGCTGTCGCTGTCGCTCCATTCGTAGTGCGAACCATTCCTCTCGGGCGGCGTCCTGTTCTTCCTGTGTAGCTCGGAGCTTCATGCAGGCATTCATAGCGGTGTGTTCAGCTCGGCAAGCAAACGTGACGCTAAAGGTCCGGCCAAGGGCGCAATCGGCAAAGGCTATTTGGCTTCTATTAGCAAACTGCCTCTGTGATAGCTCCGAGGGGGGTAAGTAGCAATTGGATGAGAAAAGTGAGGGGAGATCATGCCACTTCCACGAGGGCTTCACACCCATTCCTAGAGCAACCAAATAAAGAATACAGCAAATAAACCTACCTTTGATTTCGTCGGCGCATTGTTTGCGCACTCTAGCATAGTATATATCTCGCACTTGCGACTCTTGCGAAGCCGATAAAGGCAGCGGATTCCGAGACGGGACGCCGAGCCGCTGCTGAGGGATGTTGGGGGTTTCCGCGGCCATCGTGGCCATTGAGGTACACAATCTCTAGGCAGCGATAATCAAGTAGCCAGTGAGGCCGGATTTTAGCTAGAGATCCTGTCGTTTCGAGAGTGGACGTGGGTTTTCATGCAATGGGGGCTGGTTGAACCTGAGCTTGATCAGATCTCGAATGGTAATCGTCAAATGGGGTTTGAGCTGGGCCGATAATCCGGCAGAATTTTCACCGCCTGCCCACTTTGACTTACAGCGAAATCACGACAATATGTACCCTTTTTCGTCGTTTACTGCGCTCGTAATTCACAACATTTCACAGGGCTGCACAAGAAATTCAATGAAAAATGAATGTAATTTGACTATCAATTAGCCCAAAATGCTTCGTTATATAGGTATCTACCGTGTTCCATCCAGTTCATTACGTTAACCCAGCCATTACCCCATGGGATATCCATAAAACACATTGCGCCCCACATATCGTTTATTCAACTTCATCTTCTCGTCCCCAGACCCAAATATTTGATTTCTTTTTTATCTCTTCATTATTTATTGGGGTTAATAGGAAGTCTGTTGAGGAGGAGGAGGTGAAGATGTATCATGGGAAGGCGCCTCGTGGTAAGTCTGTGGCTGCTGATACTGCTGAGGAGGATATTGGTTATATGCCTGCGGATCCTGAGGAGGAGGAGAATAGGCAGTCGAAGGCTGGTAAGGAGACTGAGCTGGCGGGTAAGGGCTGACAGGCTGAGGAGGATACTGGTCCTGCGGGTATTGGCCCTGCGGGGGGTATTGAGCGTTGGGTTGAGCAACACCCTGGGGTGGGATAAGTGTCTGCTGCTGCTGGGCTTGCTGATCTTGCTTAGGTTCCATGGCAATGGTCTGAACAGGGGCAGACTCATTGTCAAACAGGAATCGACCAGCCTTGCGGCCCTGGAGGAAACTGTACAGAGTCCAGGCAAAGGTCGCGATAAAGAGAAGCCTTCAATTGTACTTGGTCAGCAAGGCATCAATCAATTCAAATAGGAATCATTCAAACTCACCAGACCAAGGCTCCGAGGCCAGCGATGGCGGAAAGCATGTCACCACCAGACTTGAAGAGGATAACGTCACGCTTCTTGACAAAGTCGCGCTTCTTGTAGCATGTCTTGCTGTTAAACAAGCTGCCATCGTCGAAGCAGCCGTCGACCCTGACATTGAAGCGGAACTGGGCGCGCTTGGCAGCCACAGCGGCAAAGGTTGCAAGCCAGAGGATCATCATGACACCGTCAAGGACGATGACGGCAACGACATGATAGAATTGGTTCAGAGTTGGCAGCTTCTCACTAAGGATAACGTACAAGCAGACGAGCCAGGTGATGATAGCCTGGTTCACTGTTAGATGGTTTGAATTTCGCATTAGGAATAGAGAGCAAAGAATGGCTTACAATAGCCAGAGCGAGACCTTCCTCGTCAAGGTAGGCATCATGCATCAAACGAGCAGCCAAGGCGAGGATGACGAGAGAGATGAGAACCTGGAAAATACGGCAAATGAAGACCCAGAGGGGTGAGACCAGCACGTGGCCGGATTCGTTTTCAGGCTGCTGCATGATGGGCGAGTTTTCCGAGTGTAAACCCAAGTCACAATGAGTGCTCTCTTAGATATCCTGAAAGCTCAAAACAAGAGAACTTGGTAACCCAACTTATACAGGGTGTATCAAGTGAGGAGTCTGGCGCTACAACAACCGAGGAACCAAGGCCGACACTGGCAGCAGGACAACACGGCATTCTTATTGCTGCCGCCAACACTGCTAGGGCTATAGCCGAGCAAGTCCGCTTCAACCTCTATCTCCGCCACCGGCACGTCTATCAGCCTGGGAGCGGTCGGTGAGGCAGACTGCCGGGTCTTGGTCCCCATCGCCTGTCGAGCTCGCTCCATTCTGCCCGCGCCAACGATGTGACTAGCTACCTTGGTGCCCCCCTCGGGTTCAGCCGCAGGCCAGGGTGGTGTTTAGGTTTTTTGCTTGAGAGAGCTTGGACCAGGCTGATCAGGGACTCGGATGTCAGTCACTAGCCGTGCGGCTGTGGCAGCCCAAGGGCGTTTTGACGGCGTTCTGGGCCCGCATATGAAGCGTCTTGTTTAGCTGGTGTTGGGACTGATCTAATAGGTGGCACATGTACCTGGCTGCAGTTGAGCACAGGATCGTGATGTGGAGCGACAAAGAAACCCCATCCCGAAGGCCTTGCACGCATCGATGCAACGGAGCAAATGGTGTGAGTGGGCGGATAGAATACTCGCACCGCAAACGAGACACGGCAAAAACGTCAGGCCAGGGTGGGCTGGGTTGGAACATGTGGCTTGCATAAGAATGCTGGTTGTTAAATGAGAGTTGTAAGCCACGCCTCGGATCAGCTACTGGCGCCGCACAGATGCAGCCGATTTGTCAGTTTAGAGGGCGGGATATGACTATCGAATATCAAAAAAAGGGAAGAAAATATGTAAGGTAGAGCATTGGCACACTCATCGACTCTCTCTCTATCTGTACAGTTACATGGGCGCTTTGCCACCCCTGGCTTCAATGTTGCTTGCACGGCCCAGCAGCTGAGCCTGTGCCTGCGCCTGCGCTACCACCATGTGTTTGTGTTCCGGCTTTTGTTTCCCAACTTGTACAGAGTTGGCAGCTCGTGAATGGAGTCGATCAATATCGACCGATCGGCAGTGCGCGGGATTGGTTCCGCCGTCTTATGCCTCTCTAAGCTTTTTTCAGCACGTGGAAGCGCGGACCTTTGGGCATTGACAAGCAAAAGACAGATTGGGTCGTCAGATGTCAGACAGGGATCCGCCGCGGAAAGCTGTGACTGTGACTGTGACCTTGTCCAACTCCTCGACTAGCCCGATCGCGCTCACAACTCAGCCTCACTTTTGTTTAGCGTCCTTAGCCGCTTCTGTCCTGTTTGTGCGCTGTCCCGACTGTTCGCTAAAGCTAGCATGAAGGTGGTGCAACTGTATTGGCTGCAATTCCTACATGCTCGGGAATGAACTCCGTAACACCACATACGAGTAGGTACATGTAGGAGCACTGCTGCTGTCTCCCAGAGGCCTGTGATAACCGACAAAGGAATTAGCCCAGGGGCGCTTCGCTTCTGCACTCTGCGTGCGTGACTGGCGAGCCGTGAATCCACAGCCAGTAGAGCCTCAATTCTGGGGGTTTCTGGTGGCCGCCGCTCGCTTTCAGCACACGGATCACCACGCCACTTTAGCCTGGATCAAATAGAATCCATGGATAGAATTCATCGGTTTCACTATGACCGCGCTTAACGCTGCAAGAATCTGCATTGCTCATATTATTTACTTTTTTCCCGGCTCTCCTTTAATTTCATTGAAATCTTTATTTTTAAACTTTTTTTGTGCATTGTGTGGTTTTTTTCCTTTATCCTAGCACATTCATGACTTAGACCTTCTCGTTGGGTCCGGCAATCAGAATCTTGATAGCCTCTCCCGTCTTGACCTTTTGGAATGCCTCCTCCGCCTGCTTGAAGCTGACAATACCCGTGATCAGCTTCTTGACATCAACACGGCCAGTCCTGACAAGCTCAACAGCAAGCTCGTAATCTCCAGCACCGTAACGGAACGATCCCCGGGCCGTCACCTCCTTCAAGCACATGGCCATGATGGGGAATGTGATCTCGTTCTTGCCCATACCACCTTGCACATAAGTGCCTCCCATGCGAACGACGTGTATGCTCGTCTGGATTGAGGGCTCCGCGCCGCTGGCATCAATGACGACGTCGGCGCCGATGGGCAGGTCTGCAAGCTCCTTGATGGCCTGGGCGTTCTCCTCGGGCGAGACTCTCTGAGACACATATGCGTGCGTCGAGCTGAAGCTCTTGGCAAAGTCCAGCTTGGACTGCACAATATCGACACTGACCACCTTGGTTGCGCCGTAGGATTTCGCCACGGCAGCACAGAGCAGGCCCACGGGCCCAGCTCCCATTACCACAACAGACTGGCCGGGCTGGACCTGGGCCTGCTTGACAATGTGAACCGCCACCGCCAGCGGCTCAATCAGAGCGCCCTCCTGCAGAGACACGTTGTCCGGCAGCTTGTAGCAGAAGTCGGCGGGGGCCGCCCACAGGCCGGTCAGGGTGCCGTGGTATGGCGGCGTCGCGGCAAAGACCATGTCCGCGCAGAGGTTGTACTTGCCGGCACGGCAGAAGTTGCATCGACGGCATGGGTAGCCGGGCTCGAGGGCCACTCGGTCACCCACCTTGAGGTTCTTGACGGCCGGGCCAACCTCGACAATGGTTCCGGCAGACTCGTGGCCCAGGACCATGGGGTCCTTGACGACAAAATGTCCGATGGCGCCGTGCACCCAGTAGTGGACGTCTGAGCCGCAGATTCCGGTGTAGTTTACCGCGACGAGGACATCGTTGGGGTCGGAGATGGTGGGCTTGGGGCGCTCCTCAAAGGTGACGTCTCCGGGCTTGTTGAGGACAAAGGAAAGGTTCTGTTTCCGTCGAGGCCAGCCGGTCAGCTCCAATGCTCTATACGTGTATTCTCAACGCCAATTGCCTCTCCGTTGGGTGAGTCCTCTTACGCTGATCGCATCCTTGTTAATCGTCTGAGTCGCCATTTCAACGGTGCTGGAATTCAATGAACAGACACTTTGGCGGGGTAGCTCTTCGATTCAGCAAAAGATCCTCAGCCACAGTGACGATGAAGCAAGAGTTGAGCGAGAAAGAAAATTCCTCTCGCAGCCCGATGGCAATTCCATTATATACGCAAATCTCATCCCCGCATTGGGATTCAGCCATATGACATTTTCCATCCGCAACGAGTTTCTTCCCAACCGACGCCCCACGATAGCTAATTGGAGAGCCACGGATCACGCTGCCAGGCTTCCATATTCCAAGAACCCCGCGCAGTGCTACTCTGCGCGCCTAGTATTTTAGCAGAGACTCCAGGTTCCTGAGCGACATGGAACTTTCAAAACTATTTGAAGTGCAGCCCACAATTATAAGAGGACCAATGGCAATTTAACCGGTGACAATAGCCGCACCAATGGGAGAAGCGTTGGAGAATTAATGGAGATTCTGGTCGCCAGCGATTTCGGTGGTGTAAGTTGGGCAGACATTGATTTTTTCTTGCCACACCACGTGCTGTAAGTCGGGATGGAGAATAGCATGACCATGAAATTCGTGTTGTGCCAATAAAGAATGCATTCGGAAGCTTTCCGATTGCTTTTGCCAGATGGATTTAATACCATCACATGCCCATATCATCGTACGAGATCAATCCCGGCTGTCTTTTGAGCATATATCTGGGTTCGAAGCACACCAATCATGCCTACCCTGTAGCAAACAGCTCAATATCTTGGGCATTGATGGAGAGTGGCTCTTGATAAAGGCTGATATCTCTTCTCCAAATGGTGTCACTGTGTCTGTGCAAAAATATGAGTGATGTTATTTTATTAAGCTCTCCTGGTTACCTTTCCAATTTCTTTAATTGCATCTGTGTCATATGCGGCGGACACCAGTCACTGTTGTGTATTTTGCGAAGATGAATAGGTACGTAAACATAACTCTTCAATTCGTGGATGAACATTACGGGTTCATCTTTATTTATCATTCCACAGTTACTAATATGAGTAATAATCAGTATTCGCTTCTATAGATAAGAGAGGCAAAATACATTGATTGGGTCGCAATGGGCCTAAAAGGAGGGCGTCTCTCAACGATAGCTGCCAAAAGGGAACTTCGTGATACCTGAATAGGTATTAGAAACATCGTGACTTTGAGGCATGATGGTCTTAAAGAAAAGAGCTCGTCAAGTACTTATAAGGTAAATGCTCCAACATGCCTCTCATCTCTGAGATGAAGTAAAATCTCCAGCCCAACCAAATAGAGTTGGTTGTGTACGTCAAAACCTGGAACTCGCTACATATCGCCCTCACAATAAAACAATCATCATCATTAGCTAGCACGGTGCTTAAGCGGAATAGTGTCTGTGTCATCAACAACCGGTATCCCCAATGTAGAGACTACATTCAGATCTCCTTCATGTCGACAAACTTTTTTTTCTTCACTGGAGGTATTGACTGATATATTAGAGAAAGACGTCTCGCCCATGGGCTCAGCCAGCATCCATGTAAGCATGATGAGGCCGTCGGCAGGTATGCTGCCATCATCTGTAGGAAATACCAGCTGACGAGAGGCTCTGACTATGAAGTATCCATTCTCGGCGTGCATCTGCAATATCCGAGCTCCTGTTTCGTGAAAACTTAACACCAAGACCTAGAATGAACGTGAGCCATGATACTATACGGCTGTTGTAACGCCCTTACCGGAAACGTATGGTGCTCGAGCCATGGAAATAGAGCAAGGTTCCTGCGGAGTATGCTGACAGCTAGTAACAATTCGCTCCTTAAGATTCGATCATCGGGTATAATTGTATCGTACGTGATGATAATTATATGAGGCACTTGTGGATTAGGTCCGTATCGGCTTCCGCCCTGATAAAGGAGCGTAGAGGTTGCCTCAAACTCATGATACTCATTTGCTGGACCTGTGTAAACTTTCCCATAACCCGTGGCCCCAGTAGGATCTACAGGGTATAAACTAGCAGGTGAGCGAGATTAGCATATGCCTTTGATATGATGGGGAGGCTTGATGGGAGCACACATACCGACTGACGATCCACCATGGGTTATGTTTCATAGTGCCACCATCAATCCACGCGTCTGTCATCTGCCAGAGGGCATTGGCGTAGTAATTGACACAACAA
The DNA here is from genome assembly GCF_003025095.1 of Trichoderma harzianum CBS 226.95. Lineage (NCBI taxonomy): Eukaryota > Fungi > Ascomycota > Sordariomycetes > Hypocreales > Hypocreaceae > Trichoderma > Trichoderma harzianum. Next base: position 1,246,041 of record NW_020209254.1, on the reverse strand, counting down.
ATGTCTGGTATTCGATTCCCATTCTCGTCTATGACCCAACGCGTCTCTTTCTCAGGTTCTGGCCATACTTCTCCATCTTCGAGATATTGTTCGGCCAGCCATTTTGCCCATCTGTGACGAGTGGGTTTGGAAAAGAAGAACCTCTTTTCGACATCAATTGGGTCAAAGTCGTCAATGTTAAGTGGGGCACCCCGAATGACTTTGAGTTCCTCTAAATCCTCATCGGACAACAGCGGTGTATCCTCTCTTATCTCCAAACAGCGCTTCAGCCTGGTATACTGATCGTATAGCTGTAGATGCCATTCTAGCTGATGGTCAGGATGTGGTCGCGGCAAAGACCTGAGAAGTCTCCGGAATCTGGACGAGGAGCCATATGAAGGACCGCCCCAGAGAAGCGCTATGTCATAAATCTCTGTGGGGCAGTTATGCCAAAGCATGGCAAGGTATGAAGTGATGATGGAAGCTACCTGGCCAGGAAGCTCTTATCAAGCACGCTTCTCCAAAATATCCAGCTATTTGTGGAGTTGCAAGTCCGAAACGTGCAGTAAAGTTCCAGTGGGTTGCATCTGTCAGCCAGCTTTGGGCAATTGTTTGATGCTAAAGTTGCTGCTAAATAAAGAGGCGGGGCTCTTCCTTGTATCTCCCGAAACTCTGCCTGCGATAAGCGGGGTAGCGCTGCTTGGAGGTACCTGTTGGAACTTGCGTGTTGTACGACCTGTACTTGCCCAGACACTCGTCAAAGAAGGAACCACCAAATTTGGAAGCCAAAAAGGAAAGGACAAAAGGAAACAAAGGCTCACCTAATCATGTCAAAGATCTGACACGGCGACTTTCAATCTTCTCTATTTTTTTTTCACCTCCTTCAATCTCATTTCCCCCAAGATCTCTTTTCTCGCTCGCTGCACGCTTGACAGACATTCGCCCGCCCCAGTAAATTAAGCGCCCTTCCTGCCGCGGCCAACATCCTCCAGCCTATCAGAAACCCACCTCGATGCGACCAGACGCGATGCTGCAGGCCGTGTGAGTGGCCTATGGCGTTCGTCCAGTGCCTTCAAGCTTCAACCCACCCCTGCGTCTCCAGCGCTTAAGTACGCCAATGCAGTGTGATGCGGCTTCCCATTGGCCTGCCGGGGTATCGATGGCGTCCACCCTCCAAGATCAAGGTGCTATTTTGGGGCGCAGAGATCATGGTGCCACCCACTCTCTCTCGTGGTTCGCCGTGATGTGTGCCTTTGTCCGTCTACACCGGCTGCGATTCTCATGCCGACTCGACTAAGCTGTCTAGCCAAAGGCGCTTAATCGACTGATTCGATGGCGGCATCTTTTGGCTATCAGGTTGGGTCGCCGACCTCCTCCCACCCATTCACAAAGCTAGCACACTTGGACAAGAGGAGTGCCTCTTTATTATAACTGGTCTTGTAGCGCTGTTTTTTATTCCTGCCCTTGCATAGTGCTTCTTTTGTTGTTGTTCTTTGTTGTGTCTGCTCTGCTGGTATCACGATGCGACGCTCAGCCAACAAACAATGAAGCCGTAGCATCTTGTCAGCGTTTGCCCTCACCTTTTGGATACCCTAGGCGTTTCTTTTTTGTTTCTTTCGGTGCTCTGGCGCGCCACCTCAACTCGATACCCCACGCCTCTTCCGTGAAGAAGGCCCATCTTGAGTGCTGCTTGTGTATACTAAATACACCATCTCGTGCTTAAACCATGGCCTCACATCGGCCGTCTGGCAGCGCCAGCTTGTCGCTCTTCCCCAATCCCAACTTCTCCAAACCTCATCCACGCGCTCAAGCACCTCGATCCCGCCGTTCAGAGTCCCATGAGCGTCGAGCAGCCACGCCGCAGCAGCAACTTCAAGATAGTCGCGCTGCAACACCTGTTGCTTCACCCTCGCCGGTGCTTGCTCCAGTATCATCGCCCTCTCAAAATGGCCGACAGACTCCACAACCGAGGACACACACACCTCTAGAGTTCAATCCTCCAATCGAGGAAGCATCAGAGGTTGTCTTAGACCGCAATGTTCTGCCAACCATGGACACAGAAGAGCAACTTGACGGACCTGGCGAGGGTCCTAGTCGCCCACGATTGACCATCGAAGTTCCTAGGGATGGTGCACTTCCACCACCACCTCCGATGTTCGTAGGCAATAATGTCAACCAGCCGAGAAATTCCATCGCCAAACCCCCTCTATTTTTCGATCCTCCTCCAAATTCTCAACCGCCGCCCTTGCGATCCATGTTCCCGACATACAATCCCGATTTACCCTTGGATCAACAAAACTATGGCCCAATTCAAATGAACCCATCTGGCGTGCCTCGGGCTGTTGTCAGTCGCCAGAGCTACTATGAAAGCGCTGAACCAGCACCAGAGCAACCTCCCGTCAGAGTCCCTGTTCGCCCTCAAAACCCCCCAATCATTCCTGCCATATGTACAACCGAACAACTTCAAGATCTCTGGAAGGTCACAAACGGCTGGCAAGCATCTGGCTCTGAGGGCCGCGTTTACTGCTTGAAGTTGACACAGCAGAAAGATGCCCCCGTTTATACACTCTCTTCTACCTCACAGCCTTTCTATAACCTCCGTTTGGATCCCACATCTGCATCAGCCTATGTATCATTAACCAGATACGATCCCAGCAAAGCCTACAAAGTTCCCAAACCAACGTCAAATTCCGCTGCAAACATTCTAAATGGTGTAATGGGCGGTGGCAATCGTGCCTCAGACGGAAAGTATTGGCAAGAGGCCCTGAATACAACCCTGGAAGAGGAATCTCGAAAACATTCTCCAAATGACGGCCTTGCTGCTCTTCTCATGCCCTGTGCCGCAACAAAGATAGTCATGGATAGGGCAGACGATCCTGGCACAGTTGCGGCTGCAGAGAGAGAGTGTGGAAGGCTTGTGTGGGATGACGATAGCGCAAGTTACTATTTGGTGCATCCGGCCCTGGCGACACCCTTCTGCCTCACGATTGAGCATTCTCCTGCCTGGTCTCGTGTTGAGTATACACTGGAGCATCACGAGTCGCCGCAACACCTTGCCAAGCTGACGCGAGATGGCACTGGTAGTGGGTGGTTGGAAATCGATACTGGTGTTGCGTCCAAAATCGAGTCATTTTATATTGTTGATGTGGCTGTTACAGCATTACTTCTTGTTGCCGCCATGGATGATCGAAACTCACCCAACACTGTTATAGAGGCATTCGAGGCACCGCCGTTACCAGAGCCTCCCAGACAATCAAGAAGCCTCAGCAGCGCTCTAAGCCGTCACCGCGACTCTGAAGATGGAAAGAAGAAGAAGGAAAAGAAGGAAAAGAAGCGCACACGGATGGAACAATTCGAAATTGACCTCGAGAGCCAAAATGACAGCCTGGCCAAGGAGCTGGGTAGGGGGAGCAAAAAGTCATCGGAAGACAAAGGGCCGTTTATACTACGAGTCATTGTCAAGCTGGTGAAGGGTATATTCAACTGTTTTATATGGATACTTACGATTGGGTTTGCATGTGTCAAGGGAGTTTTCAAGGTTTTTTATAAATGTGTGGGATCCAAGTATTAATACGACAATGCATTATGATGATCGATGACAACGAGCGACCGAAGTATCTCTTTCAATGTGATCTTGAACATTACCACTCTACTGCATTTGAAGGCGTAAATAGTATAAGCCCATCTCACAGTTGCTTCGACTGTAATGCCAAGAAACTTGTTCATAACAAATTGTAAATAAAAAAAGCCCATTTTTAAAATCCATTTTCGGGATGATCTAACATCCATACCTTATATATACGCATTAGGACCATCTCGCAATTGCACAGTATAATGCATTAACAGCGCTTATGATTAAAAAATCTTCCATCTCTCCCGTAAACCCTTTCCCCTTTTTGTTCTCTTCCGCTCGCTCGCCTCACCTCTACCGCTTCCTCTTCCGAACCATAATCTTCTTCCCTCTCCTCGTCGTTCCGCCTGAAGTAGCCGTCTTGGCCATCTTGGCGCGCTGGACCTCGAGCTGGGTCTCTGCGGTCATGAGGGCCTTGACCTTTTTGCGCGAGTGCTCGAGCTTGCGCTTGAGTTCGTTGAGGTTTTCTGATCGTTCGAACGCTTCGTCTTGGTCTTCTCTTTTCGTGGTTTGGTCTTCAGCTGCTTGTAGGGCTTCGTCTCGCTCGTCTTCGTTGTCCAGGAATACGATTTTCCGGGGACCATTTGAATTTGACCTTCGTTTTGACGGGCCATCAATCTCGTCATCCAGATCAAAATCGTCGTCATCCTCATCATCATCCTCTTCGGCCAGCTGATCCAGGCCCTTTGTTAAGACAGCCTGCTGCTCTAACCTCGCCAACTCCTTCACGGCGACCTGCTTCATCGTGCGGACGTATCCCAGGTCCTGCGTCTTGAGCAGCCGCACCGTGTCCTGGTCCATGCCCTTGTTGTTCCCGCGGTCGCCCTCGACCCTGCCGTTCCACTTCCTGCCGACGTTGATCTTTGCGCCGGGCCCTTTGCGCGACATCATGCCGAAGTAGAATTCATCTTCGTTGCGCTCGGCGGCCTTTTCGCGGAGGGCCTTGAGCTGGGATTTTTTCTGGTTGTAGTCCTTTGCACGCTTGGAGTAATCCTGAACTCTGCCGTCAGCATCACTTCATCAAGACTTTTCTAAAAGAAGCTCCCAGGGATAAAGATTGAGGATTTGCTGTCTTGACTTTTGTCTCGTACCTTGTGCTTCTCGAGGAGACCGAGGCGGCGGCGCTCGAGGGGTTGCGCACGCTCCCGATGGGGGCGCCGCTGAATCGAGTTTCGCAAAGATGACATCTCTGCGGCTACGACGACGTTTCCGTAGATAGATTTGGTGGAAAAGGAGTTTTTGGCGGCTTCAAATGCGAAGACGTCGCTGCGATCTGAAGAAAGCAGTGCTTGAAGGTGGCAGAGCGGCAGAATTCTGAGATTTTTGGCGGTGAGGGCGAGCGTGGCTAGTGCCTGGTGGCGCCGTTGAACCCAAAGTGGCGCTAGAGAACTGGCACTGAACAATGATTTTATTGTAAGGGACAAGCTGGATAAGATAACATGTTTTCTTCAAACAGCATATGAAAAGATTGAAATTTGTTCGTAATGTTATTGAATGGAATATATGCTGTCTAAATGGTGCTGTGGTTGGACATTTATTATACAAGATTTGCGTCCAAGACTCTGCACGTCATAGTCATACAGTTCTCATTTACATGATCGGGTTCCAGTGGCCGTCCTATCTAATCAGTCATATGAATACTCTTGAGATGATCCCAGTGATCGAAATATTAGTGGTAAAGAATACTCCACTCTCAACTTAAGCAGATTTTGAGCGGAGTTGCAAGCCATATGGAGCAAGCTGCTCATTGCTGAGCTTGCTGGGTGACTGAACGAAAGGATCTTCTCCCTTCATCGTCTTCGGAAAGGCTATGACGTCTCGGACAGTCGGCGTGCCGGTCATCAGGGCCGCAAGTCGATCAAATCCGAGTGCAAAGCCGGCATGAGGAGGACATCCTGATCGTAGAGCTTCGAACAGATGAGAAAAGTCCTTGATTCTCTTGTCGGTCATCTTCAGAACGTCCCGCATGATGAAGTCTTGAACGTCCGCAATATGGTTACGCACACTACCACCGCCAATCTCAATTCCATTGAGGACCAGATCATAAGCAGCGCTCTTTGCCTCTAGGGGATCGGTAAAGAGTAGCTCTAAGTCTTTCTGGGAGAGAGGAGCCGTGAAGGGGTGGTGAGAAGCCGCAATTCCTGCTGCGCCCTCCTGGCCAGGCTCACCCTCTTCAACTGGCTTGAACATGGGAAACTCTGTTACCCATACAAACCGGAGCGATCCTGGCTCACCAAGTCGTGGGGTTTCCATGTAACCTGCTTCCACAAGTGCCTTCCACAACAAGTTGCGGACGTCTCCAATTCTAGTTGAGCCCGAGTAATATTGTCCAGCAGGCTTCTCGCGTGCCTGGAAGACAACAAGGTCTCCGTCTTGAAGACCCTGCTTTTCTGAAACTAAGTCCAAAACGCTCTCATATTCAAAGCCCAGCGAAGAGAACCCGCATAGTGGCTTGCTCGAGTCGTGGATGAGAATTTGAGGTTTGCCATCTGGGTTATTTGCCAGAGAGGCGGGGAGCTCGTCCATAAACTTAGTGACAAATTTGCGCGCATCCGAGGGAGAGCAGCCGTTCAATGGCAATGTGAAGGCCTCTATAAGAGGGTTAGATAGATGAGTGATCATGCCAACGAAGTTACGATAAGGCTCAAGATCCGGGAGGGCGTGTATCTATGACACGTCAGTATATGATCAATGCGGTTACGCCGAATTGTCTCACCCTCAACGGAATACGCAAGTCTGGCTTGTCAGAGCCATACGCCGCAATGCTATCTGCAAAAGTAAGATTGGTAAACTGATGGGCCACAGGTTGGTCTGCTGGCGGTGGAGTAGAAGGTATATCAGCAACAACTGGAACCACCTCCCCTCGAATCTCCTTGTAGCTATGTGCAGGCTGCAGGGCGGCTAATGCTCCTAGGATGATATCATTGATATCTTTTTGCACAGTCTCGGCTCCAGCAAACGCCCACTCCATATCGAGCTAGTCGAAGTCGTCAGTACCAAGTTGCAGCGAGATATCTTGAGATTCGACTTACCTGTGAGAATTCAGGCTGCCGATCGGCGCGGAGATCCTCGTCGCGGTAACAGCGAGCCCATTGCATATAACGCATAATACCACTAGCCATGAGGACCTGCTTGTATTGTTGAGGGCTTTGACTTAGAGCATAAGCGGTACCCTTTTGTCGTGTGGGGACAAGAAATTCTCTAGCACCTTCGGGGGTAGACTTGAAGAGAGTCGGCGTCTCTATATCAGTGAAACCCTTCTGGAGCAAGCTGTGGTTAAGCATTCCTTTCAGCCATGATCTAAATTGAAGTCTGGCTTGTAATTCCGGGTGAAATCGGATCTGGAGGTGTCTTTTTGTTGGCGGGAACTGGACTTCGGGCGTCACTATGAGATTTTTCGGAACGCTGTTGAGGGCCCGTATGCTGTCAAGGTAGACAGTTCGTTTTGATGAGCCTTCACTGGCAGTGGGCTCAGCGGCGTTTACAGCCTCTTGTTGCTTTATACGAATAAGCACGGGACTGAAAGCTGGAACCTGGCGGAAATCGTCATGGGCTTCACTGTCTCTTTCAGAGCTAGAGCAGACCTGAATGATTTCGCCGGACGGTGTGGTGAGATCTGCGAATGAGAGATGCTTTGAGACATTGCGACTCTTGCCTAATAATCCCACGTAGATGTCCTCTGATCCGAGTCCAAGTAATTCATCATTGGCCTCATCTGTCGCAAGTCAGAAATTATTGGCTTTAAAGAGAATTCTTCCAGTGAAAAAGCTCACATTTATGCCAAAGGTCTAATAAGCTGGTGCGCTTTGATGAGCTTTCTGCCTCATCCTTGGCTACCTGTGAGTAAAGTCGGCTGTTCCTGTAAATCACCCGTCGTGGAATTGCTGCGGCAAAGGCGTTGATGCAAACATGACGACGCAATGTCAGGCTACGGGAACCAACAAGAGGCCCCATTGCCTAATATTAATTAGAGATTGTCATTCAATAATAGAAGTATGACTTGCGCAAAGAAATATGGCATGACTGATGCCGATAAGATAGAAGATGGACCTTGGTAGAGAGAAGCCGCCCGATCACCCGATGAATTCCCGGATACCCCACGCCTGCGCAGAGCTTTAAATTTCTGCCGGCGTTTGGCGAGCTAGATTTTTTTCTTTTCTTTTCTTCTCTATCCCTTCCATTCAAATAAACGTACGCACCCTAACCGCCGCGAAACTCTACGATGCGTGCAATTGCTAACTGAGACTGCAGGTGATGAGATTGCGTGTATAATATGATGCAGGAGCCGCCTTCCTGACCTTTCAACACTCTTCCTTCGGGGCTTCAGGGTTTGGAGGTGATGGAGGGCTGGTTTCATGATATGGGCGTTCGACACACCGACCTTGTTATTGCATCGGACGCGATGAAAAAAAGCTCTGATTTATAAAGAGTGGAAGTCTTTCTTATTGTCTGTTTACTTGCTTTATTGTTTTTCTATCTTTTGAATTTTCTGTTTGCTTGTTGTTTGTTTGCCCGGCAATGTATCTCTCCCACCCATGATTTTCGCATTTGTAGCATCTTGCATCTTGTTACGGAGCAGGGCTTAGCTCTTTGATCGTGTCGGGATGCTGTAATAATCAAACAGAACCTGGTTCGTGTTCCTTAATTTGCTATTAGCAAAAAAATAAATATCCGTGCCGTGTCCCAAATTGCGCCTGAGTGGAAAGTCATACGCACTGATATAAAAGCAATGCGTCTGCCGTGTTTCGTGATTCTTGCTGCTGCTGCTGCTGCTGGTTGAAAAATAACCGGTTTGGCTAAAGCAACTACCTAGACTAAAATACGCAGCCTTGCATATGACGCCTCTGCACTGCATGGTGAATTATGTACATACAGATACAGCGCGGCAAGGCATATCTACAGTAAAGTCAATTGCCGTTAGTGAGTGACCTTCTCGTCTCCCTGCCCAGCCACCATATTTCCGCTGCTTCCGCCGCCACGTGCCGCAGCGCTCGGGGTATCGCCATAACCTCAACCCAACTCTCGACTTACTGGTGCCCAATAGCAATCCAATAGCAATACCAGCATCTTCCCACCAACCCCAAACCAAACCAAAGCTCCGCCCGGCTGCCGGTTCGGCCTGACACCCGTTCAGTCGCCCAACTTTCTTATCCACCACCGACGACTTGACGATTGTCCCTCAGCCGGAAGAATTCCCTCGAGCACGGCCCCCGATCACACCTTGCAACCATGAGCTCCTTTGAGAAGTCCGTCAAGGGGGCGACCAAGATCAAGGTGAGTTGCGCCTCCAGCTCTGCTCAACTCCGCTCAGCTCCAGCGTCACTGTTGGCAAGCAATGACGATGGCGACGGTTGTTTCTCTCTCTCTCTTGTTATGGCGATGGGGCATCTATCCATCTTTGGGCTCCCAGCGCCAGACCAAACACGGAGACAGAAGCAGGGCAACCCCCAAGACAACCAACCAGATGGCTAACTACTCCTCGTCTATGTGCGCCTGCAGAATGCTCCCCCCAAGACCAAGTATATCGAGCACATCCTAGTTGGTACTCACTCCGGCGAGGCTGGCATCGCCGAGGTCCTTCGCGCGCTCCAGAACCGACTTCACGACTCAACATGGACCGTCGTCTTCAAGAGCTTGATGACGGTTCATCTCATGATCCGCGAGGGGTCTCCAGAGGCGACACTGGCGTACCTTGCCCGACATCGAAACATGCTGGCTATTAGCAACTTTGCAGACGGTCCGTTCCAACCGAAGCCACCAAGAAGCTATAACCACATCAGGGAACTAACAGCGTACAATAGCTCAAACCCAAGGCCGAAACATCCGCCACTATGCCAATTACCTCATCGAGCGAGTTCGCGCATATCGCGATACCAAGACTGATTGGGTGCGCGCCCCGGAATCAAGGCTAGAGAGACTCACTGTCGAGAAGGGTCTGTTGCGAGAGACGGAAGTCGTTCAGCATCAGCTTACGGCCTTACTGAAATGCGATGTGCGTCATATTTTAAAGACTTTCCTGATAGTGGAACTGAAGCTTACCCTTCTCGCAGCTCCTCGATCAAGAACCAGAGACCGAGATCACGATTGCCGTATTCCGATTACTAGTCCTCGACCTTTTACCTTTGTTCCAGGTCTTGAACCAAGGACTTATTAACATTCTTGGTCAGATTTGGGTACCTTTGCTGAATATTGAGTCCATTCTAACGTTACTACTATAGGTCATTTCTTTGAAATGTCAAAGCCGGACGCCGACAGAGCTATGGAAATCTATCGGACTTTCACTAAGCACACAGACTACGTCGTCCAGTACCTCAGCACTGCGAAACAGTGGCAGCATCATACCAGGGTTGAAGTTCCCAAGCTCAAGCATGCGCCCGTTAACTTGGGCCGCCAGCTTGAGGAATACCTCAACGATCCGGATTTCGAGATCCACCGGCGGCAGTACCTGGCAGAACAAGAGGCAAAGAAGGGCAACAAGGGATCCAAGTCCAAGGCTACAAAGAGCGGAATCGACTTCCCCAAGGCACCATCTCCTGCGGCTAACAATCCGTTCCCGCTCCCCAACAGTGGAAATGCGACTGCCAAGGTCGAATCAAAGCCTCAAGCTAACAAAGGACCGGACCCCGACCTCATCGACTTCTTTGACTCGATTGAGCAAAACCAGATACCGATGCAAGTCACCGCCCAACAGCCTCCTATGCAAGTGCCCATTCAAGCTCAGGGGCAGGATTTGGCTTTCCAGGCGCAAAACGTCGGGCTAGGCTTCCAGCAAGGCAATTTTGTCCAGCAACCTCAAGGATTTGTCCAGGGCAATGGTTTTCCACAGCAGGACAATGGTTTTATGCAACCCCCTGCGCAACTACAGCCGACCATTACCGGCTTCAGCGGCTTTGGGCCACAACTGGGCCCTATCCCGCAGAACACTGTTGCCAATTTCCAGACTCCTATCCAACAACAGCAACCACCTGTTGGTCTCCAGCCCACTGGCCTTCAACCCGTTGGCCTTCAACCTACTGGTCTCCAGCCGTCACTTGCCGCTCCGGGCATGACCAATCCTTTCCGCCAGTCCATGCTGGTAGCACAGCCGACATCCTCTTCATCTCAGCTGTCAACACCGACGTCGAGCACGCCAACTCTCAACCGCCAATCAACCAACCCCTTTGCCAGGTCAACAAACTCTCCAGGCCAGAATACGGGCCCTTTCCAAGCCCAGCCCGTACAGCCCCAGCCCACGAGCACCAACCCTTTTGCTCGCAACGTTCCCACCGAAGCTCCGCAGCAGCAGCAGCAGCAGCAGCAACAGCAACAACAGCTCCAGGACCAGCAGCAGCAATCTTCGGGGCTTGCTCCACAGCCAACAGGTGTTACGAATCCGTTCCGCCAAGGCGCCTTTGTCAACCACGCTACCGGTATGGGCTGGCAGCATAATCAGACTCCGATTGGTGGCGGTATTGATCACATCCAAACTGTGCCCGTGTTCCCTCGCCCGGCACAGCAGACGCCCTGGCAACAATAAATTCCTTTGCTTCTTCAATATTTTTGAATCATGTAAAGCCTTTGTGATCTGGTAAACTGGATTTCGTCATTCTTTATCGCCTGCTTTTTTTCCTTTCATGGGTCTTATTCGTTGCTACGGGGGGTTTCCGCTATTCTCTTTTATTGCTCTTACATATCGATCGCATCAAGCAGCGAGGCGTTTATTGGCTTTTGGGTGTATTTCTTCTTCTTCTTCGTCCTCATTCTTTGTTCAGTCCAGGGGAAGGATTCGGTCGTGGAATCATTATTACTAGTCAGAATTTCTAGAGGAATTATTTCTTTAGCAGGCAAATTCACACAGCTTTTATTACTGGGGGGGAATGGCTTTTAGCACAGAAGGGAGCGGCATTCTGCTAAGAAAGCGAAGACGAGACGGAAAGAATAGGGCAGACTGGAACGATTCGGATTGGTAGTATCGCGTGTTGTTGGGCGGAGGGTTTCGTTTGGGGAGGCGAGGGATGCAAAGAGTATTCGTTAGGTTTATAAATGCATTTTCTTCATGGAAGGGGCCCAACTATCGTCGAGTTGGGGTAGTATTAATACTGTAGCGATATGCAGAGGAATAAAATACCTATTTGCTTAAAAATCACTGCTTCATCACTTTCTAATATCCAAGTTGCCAGGATAAAACTTGAGATGCTGGATGGCCATTTCTTGTTGAACAAACTGCCTGTATATCTAGCCTAGAATAATATGTCATGGTATCGATCTTGATTAATAAAAAGAAAGAAATATCAACAAAACAAAAATCCTCCAAGTTCTAAACGCCTACCCATATCGCCTTGTTATAATTTCAACACATGACCCCCCGCTAACGCCTTGAAATGCAAAAACATTTATACTCTAGTGAAGATCGAGTGAGTAATTTAAAACCCGATATCTTGCAATGTCGAGATGTTCTCAATCCCGATAAGGGACAGCTGTCAAGAATTCGTTCTTCAAAATGGATCATCCACGTCCATCTTCCTACCCACTGGCACCGCCGCACCAGCCTCCAAAGAAGCTGCCACAGTTGCTTCCTCTCTAATATCCTTGTCTTCAGCAACAAACACGCCTAGACCAGAGAATGCTTCGAACAGAGCCCTCGTAAGGTACTCCTCGGAGCTGTATCCGCCCACAATGTAATCCTCCTTAGTGCGCGTAATGTCGAGCCACTCGCTCTTGTACTGCGATAGGTTCTCGCTTCCCAAATCGACTCTTTGAGGGGCGAGATCCAGACCGCCAAACGGATCGTAGGGTTTATCATCCAACACGGCAGTACGCTTCTCTCTCAGACCACGAATCGACAAGCCGCCTCCCAGCGTCGCAACGGCATCCAGCGTAGCATCGCGCTTCTGCTGTCCTCGTTTCTTGAGCAAGATCCGATCGACCGTCTCTTCAGCATGGCCAAGCTCTGCGTTCTGCAGGGAATTGAGCATCTCCTCCCGGAACCGCGCGGCATTGGCTCTCTCGTCGGCATCCTCCTGCAGTTCCTGGATACGGCGTTGTCGAGCAGCCTCTTGTTCCAGGGCGAGACGTTTCTGCCGTGATTCGTCGGATTCGCGGGCGAGTTTGCGGTTGCGCTCAATCTCGGCTTTGTGCTGGGCCTCCCATTCGGAGAGCTGGACTTCGGCCTTCTTGCGAGCCTCGTCGTTTCCGTTGACAAGGTCGTCGGTGAGGCATTCCACCATGTAAAGATAGTCATTGTACGCGTCCAGGCTCTCAAAGTCGTCTTCGGCCTTGTTGAACACGGCTGCCACCCTCCTCCTAATGTCCACCTCCCGCTCGACGCCCAAGTCTCCGAAGAAGGCCGTCTTGAAGCCTCTTAAGCGGAGCGTCTTGTGACAGCCCGCATAAGGGCACTGATTCGGACCGTCCTTGAAGATTCGCTCAACGCACGTCTTGCACATGCGGTGGTAGCACTCGGTATTGATTTTGAACTCCATGTCCTTGTTGAAGTAGCGTGTGGTTTTGCACACGGGACAAGCTTCGTCCTGGTCTGCGGGCGGGAGAGGGGCGGAGACGAAAGAGGCGGAGGAGCTGGAGGCATGGCGCACCGAGATGGTGCTGGTGCCGCCTGCACGAGACATTGTTTCGGGTGTTGCGAGTTGATAATGGAACCGCGATCTGAGGATGCGAGACTCGAGCTTCGAGATGGAAGTGCAGATGGCCTGACGCCAGTCAGACACGGCGGTCGCGTTGGCGCTCCGTAGCCAAAAAAGCTGAGTCCTATGGATCGTTTATCTGGCTGTGGCGATATTCGATGCGGTCTATGTCTTTATATCAAGGACAATCGCCTTGGGGCACGCGACGTGTAGGAGAGAGAGAGAATGATTCCAATCGCTGACAATTCATTATCGGCCGGATAGCTTTCCGCCCTTGCAGTTTAAGCTTCGGGGGCTACTGGGAGTACGTAAGCAGGATCCCCGCCAGATCATTGGCTTGCGGGCCTTTTAGCATCTGCCAGGCTCATTGTTAGCGCATCTGCCCCTCCAACGCAAGCTAAACTTCCACCAGCATCCATTGTCTACCATTACCTTCAGTGCTTTGATATCACAGGCAAAGAAGTTCTTCACAAGCTTCATAGTGCTTTGCCATGGCTGACAAGGGTAAGATACTATCAACCTGACAGGCTGTACTGCCTTTTTCTCACCTCCATCTACATTTCTGCCTTGTATCATACATCTTCATGATTCAAATAGCTAACAAAGCTGCGGCTACCTGCAGATCCATCCCCCGCTGAAGACGCCGCCGCGCGCAAGAAGGAGGCCGAGGAACAGGCTGCGCTGCCTTACAAATGGACCCAGACCATCGGCGAGCTGGATCTCTCCTTCAACGTCCCCGGAAACTACAAGTCGAGAGACCTGGTGGTTGATATAAAAAAGACGACGTTGACTGCCGGCGTCAAGGGACAGGAACCCATCATCAGTGTATGACATTCATTCCCTCTGCTATAATCATGATGCGCCATAGTCGCTCTCCGCAAGATCGACCTAAACGCTTCCCTTTCTTCATCTTCGTTTATTCAAAGATGAAACGAAACGAGACAGAAGCTTTCTATCTATCTATATACATGTGCTCATTCTGAGTGTTACCAACAGGGCGATCTCCCCCATGCGATCCGTGTCGACGACTCTACTTGGACCCTGTCCACCAACTCCGACGGCACCAAGAGCGTAGAAATCCACCTCGACAAGGTCAACAAGATGGAGTGGTGGGCACACGTCGTTACCAGCGCACCCACCATCGACGTCACCAAGATCCAGCCCGAAAACTCCAAGCTCTCCGATCTCGACGGCGAGACCAGGGGCATGGTTGAGAAGATGATGTTTGACCAGCGACAGAAGGAGGCTGGCCTGCCGACCTCGGACGAGCAGAAGAAGATGGATATCCTCAAGAAATTCCAGGAGCAACACCCAGAGATGGATTTCAGCAAGGCCAAGATCCAGTAAGGCAAGGGGGGTATTGTACAAAAATAATGAATAAACAATTGCTTTAACAACGAGGGGGTATCATCGTGATTCAAGTGCCATAGCAGCCCGCTCTAAGAATGAATTGAACTCCTTGACCTGTTTGAGCATCCCGCCTGTGAAGCTCGACGAGCTGGCTTGCTCCGATACGCGGGATACAAGCAGCTCGAGATTAGCCAGCTCGGCTTCCCTTTGTGCGGCTTGCGAAAGCTCGGGCGCCTCCCTGCCCTGTTCCACAGCAAGGTCTACATCGTGCATAAGAGAAGATGCGTCGAGACAATACTGCAACACGCTCATCAGTACAGTACCTCGACAAAGCAAAGTCTCAATTGGCTCTTACCTTTGACTCTCTAGAATCGGCCTCGTGTTTGATTCTGATAGCATCCATTCGAAGAGCAACCTGCTCTCGCTCGGCTTTGATACGCATAATCTCCTCGCGCAAAGCCATTCTCTCTTTCTGTACGTGTCGAACCCGCTTTCGCAACGAATGCCAGTGATTTAAGTGAATAGCCTAAGGACGCATCATTAGTACCGCATCATATGGTTCAGACTCGCATTTGCTCAGTACATACGTGTTGAAGGAACCGAGATTTGAGCTCCTCTCGGTAAGCCTCAATGGCTCGCGTTTTGATGCGATACTCCTTCTTTTTCGCTGGATCCTCTGCGTTACCGGCCACCTCCTGGAGCTGCTCCAATGTTGAGGAAATCACCTCGTCGCAGACCTGAGCAAAGACATCAATGACGCTTTCTCCTCCGTGGTTGACGAATGCCATCTCATTCTGTAGAGGATCTATATCGTCATCCTCATGGCCACGTTTCTTGCGGTTAACAAATCGTTGGACAGTGATTTCAATTGTCCCGCCATCGCCCTCGCTCTGGTCGCTATGTCTCTTCTTCGCCCTGGCCTTCTTAGGTTGCGGTTCTTCGTGTTCTTCGCTGGCATCCCGTGGCTGTGCTTCAACGCGTTTCCTCGGTTTAACGGGTTTCGACTTGGCAGCAGGTTGTCTTTGAGTAGCCGGGCTCTTGCTGGGCCGTCCGCGTTTCCTCTTAGGAGGTGTTGGCAGGACTGTCACCTCTTCTTCCTCTTCTTCGGCCTCAGTTGCTTCCTCTACATCTGGCTCGGGTTCCTCCTCTGGCTCGGGTTCGGGTTCCGATTCTCGCTCCGATTCGGGCTCTGGTTCAAGCTCAGGCTCTAATTCCTCCTCTTCTATTTCTCCTGCATCCTCCAATTCCTGGGATCCCAGCTCTGGAGATGGTTCCCGTGGTACTCTCGCGTTTCCCCTCTTTAAAATTCTTGCCACTTCTTCCACATCAATGCCATCAGAGTTCTCTTGGTCTTCCTCTTGCTCCTCTTGTTCGTCCTCATCTTGTGCCAAAGTGCTCTCTTCAATAACCAAATCGGTAGCGGCCTCAGCCTCTATTTCCACAAATTCCTCTTCCTCCTCTATCCCTGCTAATTGAGGCAAGTTATCTGACGACAGTTCATCCGCCAAGTGCCTCGTATCACGACCACCATATACTCTTCCAGCTGATCTCTGCGAGGATCGAGCTGTAGCTGCACCACTGCGACGTCGCGCCTTATTCTTAAGGGGGGACGAGGGCATAGGAATCCCGTCATCTGATGATAACACACCCATTAACTTCACAGTTGAGCTGAGCGTCTCGCTCATAGGTACCCGACGTCGCTTTCCACTTCCAGGCGCATCAGCAGGAGATTCTGAAACCTCTTCCATGATTAGATCGGATTTGTGTGCCGAGGTAGGTGATCGCATAGGTACGGGTGATCTTGCACTAGGGTGTGGAGGCAAGGCTTCAAGCTCGTCCTGAGCTTCTTCAACCGATAGACCGGCTGTCCGTACCGAACTTATAGACATTGGCACTCGATATGTCCTACTGGCCTTAGGTGTAGGGCCGTCATCTTCGCCATCCTCTTCCATCGGCTCGCTCGGTAGAGTAGGCAGTTCGATCGGTGGCTCTATAGGCCGAGACCTGACCCGTCGTCGTCGAGGAGTGGAACTCGATTTCGGCTCTGGAGGAGCTGTCGCATCTTTGTCCAGTCTCCTTCTCTTTGCTGAGGTAGTGGGAGAGTACTTGTTCCGGGTCGCGGGACTTGAGGTTGATGCGATAGATGATGCAATGGCAAGACCTCCGATGTCGAGGCTGTTGATGTCGAGGTTGAAGGACTCGTCGTCGACATTGGCGCGCCTGCAGAGCAATAAGCGAACTGGCCATTAGCAGTTATCAAACGTCGACTTACTGCGCGCCTCGAAGACGCTCATTCAAGCGGTCCGCGCGGGTTTGTCGTCCTGTGTGCTTGTTAGAATGAAATTCTAGATAGCTCAATGAAGCAGTTTCGGTGAGACACGCCTGTGGCCATCTTAAAGGCAGGGAGGGAATTGCGCTATACAGCCTCTACATGTGGCATCTGACATCCATCTATCGGTCAATCGGTGGTTTTCTTCCTGCGTGGGTTCGAAGCGCGCTGATTGTCGTAAATGAGGAGAAGATTTGGAGGTTGCGATACTGGCAGATGCAAATCTGAGAGCTTCGAGTTGGAGGCGTTAAAAGTGGATTCCAACGGCAGCTAGGACGCGACGACTGTTTCGAGACACGCGTTGATTAATGCAGTGGGGGGTTTGGGAATCTTCAGGTACATATACATAGTGAGACGCTTAATTGGTGTATGATAGAAAGTACAGATACTCGAAGGGGAAACGCATAAAAGATTGAAGATATCTCGGTCATGGCACTCGTCCGCCACGATAATCCCATTTTGTGTAATCGTAAACAAACATAAATACATATCCCAAGCACCTTTGATGATTTGACTTTAAAGCCTCATATAGTGCTATTCTGTCAATATCCTCATCCATGTACCGGACCCGCCAGTTATTCTGCCATTATTCCATACTCTAATCGTCGTCAAATGCCAACACCATCTCATGAATATCGAGAGTACCAACGCCTACATATGCTGATGCGATCCATATGGCTAAACTATAATTCTTCTTCCGTTTCTTCAAGGGGAACCCACGACCTTGTCTCGTTATCGAATCTGTGGCTAAATTGAATGTCAGCTGAGCTGCCAAAGTGCAGATAAAGGACCTTCTAACATACCCGTGATATTTCGTATAAAGTAAAGACTTCTTTCCGTATTCTGCTTGCAGCATTTCCTCGTATCGATAGGGAATCTTGCAGGGTACTCCCTCGAAAGTTGTGTCTCGCAGCGGGAAGACATATGTATCCTATTGCGCACATTAGCACCTTATGAATGACGAGTTACTCAGAACCAAAACTTGTCCTTACGCGATATTCGTGGCCATATTTGTCGTACAAAATCCCTTCGCCCTGCTCATGATTAAGAGCATATCTTGCCGCAGTAATATCGATATATAGTCCATTTTGCATATCGATCCACCGGGCATCGATGACGTTGGACCTATCATCTTGATCTCGGTGAACGAAATACGGGTTGATCTCGAGCTGGAAGTAGCGACCTTGTTCCATCGTGCCGTACTTGTAGTAGTATATGGTCATGTTGTGATAGGCGGCTAGAAGATACATGTCTGCCTCTGTGACTTGGACGTCCGCATCATAGTCCCACGGCATGACCTTGAGATTGCAGGTTAGAGCGAGAAAGGACTATAATGAGTGTGAAGGATTCAAGGTAGAAACACCTTCTTACCCCACCACCATCCGAGAAGAGTCCCATGCATCAGCCATGTTTGAATGCCCAAGTCTCGGAATGTTGCCAGATACGTCTGGACTAAGACTTTGATGGCCTCTCTCTGCTCAGGGTCCTCGAGAAGTATGAGAGAGTATCGGTCATCATAGTGAACATCATAGCTATCGATTCTGTGTTAGACATGAGAGCAGCAAACACTAGTAACAGTAACAGTTACATAGCCGTAGCTAAGATACTCACGGATTTTCATCTACAGGCGGTTCTTGTCAGTATATGGCAACTGCTGAGTAGCCGCGTCATCACTCTCAATATCCACTCACGGAAATATTTTGGCTCAGGAGCCTTGGGTTTTGCCGACGGAGCAGCACTAATACCCCAAGCCAACGCTGTCCACGCGGCTGCGATGATGATGCTCTTGCAGGACTTCATTTGGGGCTGATTTGATACTCGTCGGTAGAGGCGCAGCCTCTCTTTTTGTCTCCTCAAATACCCCCCTTTTGAACACGGATCTCAGAAACACAACAGAGTAATATCAATTAATAAATCCAATCCAGGGTGGAACTGGTGACGCTTTGGCGTCGGCAATTCGATGCCGTGAAGGGGGACTAGAAAGCGACCACTCAGCAGCGACTGTTTCGGCAGCGGTGGGAGCAGTACATGGGGGTTGACGCGCGTATCGATCCTATTTGGGTTGCTAAATAAATTGAAGATGCACCTGGAGACTGTCGATGCGGCGCGCTGTTTGAGAGGCAGAAGAAGTCATGTTTTTTGTTTGTTGATTTTGATTCTGATAATTCCACCCTTTGTTGAAAAACCCCCCTGGAACTAATTGACAAATTCCGGCTCCAGCGGTACCTAAAAAACACCGCTGTGGTGACATCACGCGACACTGATTTTGGGCTCCCAAAGAAGTACCTCTGAAAACGGGGCTCTACAGGTACAGTACAGGCTTTTCACTAGCAAACCTTCTACCTCCTCGCCCTATAAAATCAGGCTGAGCCATTGCACAGACACATTCTGATGAGAATTGGATGTGAAGGGAGAGGGTTGTGAAACGCCTGTCCTAATACGAGCTAAAGGAGTATCAAGGTGTATTACGTCGTAAACGTCTCCCTGGTACCTTGCGGGGAATTTCACGGGGAAATTGGTTAGTACCTCTACTGGTTTCAGTACTCCGTACAGCAGTCCAAGCCTTCACTTTCAGATGGCACAACAAACACCCACATGCAGCAAAGGGCAAAGTATAGCGTTTCCAAGCTGTCACACTTCGAGAGGCAGATGCTGACATTACGGTGTAAGTTTGGCACTCTCATAGTTTTGTAGCGGTACCTAAGGTACCTATGATTCATCATGAAGCTTTAACATGGCCATGGCTGAAAACGTTCAACCTGAAGATACTTTGCATCAAAGCAATCGACGCTAGCAATCTCAGGTACACGTTGCCCATAATATGCAGCTACCAAGGCGTCGTCACAAAAGTGGGGCTGTGTCGTGCCTCCTGCGACTCGGGATCTGACGCAAGCTCAGCTTCAGCTCCATGCTTTTGCTTTTGCTTTTCGGCTTCTCTCCCCGAACCTTGAGCATCTCCTATTCAACGGTCTTTGCGATCGACCGGATAGACTCGATGGTTTACGCCCTATAAAAGTTCTTGACTTTGTTTCTTTGCAGTCGCATCTCTGCCCCTTTCTTACTGCCTTGGCTTCTTCCTTATTTCGATCCTGAAGCAGCGGCGAGGCTGTGCCGCGAACCTCCATCATGGGAGCTTGGAATGTACGATTGAACCCCAATCTCCCTCTCGCGATGTAATAGAGAACGATGCAGGCTAACTGGTGCGGCTCAGATCTTTCGCCTCTTGGGCGACATCGTCCACATGCTCTCCAAGGGCATCCTAATCTTCTCCATCCACAGAAACCGCAGCGCGGAGGGAGTGTCCCTCATCACACAAGGCCTCTACGCCGTCGTCTTCTGCACGCGATACCTTGATCTATTCAGAGAACAGTCGGCATGGAACGCGATATTCAAAGTAACATACATTGTCACGTCTTTCTACATTCTCGGCGTTATGCAGTGGGTGTTTCCCCGCTCTCGCGAGCGTGAGATCTCCTGGAAGCTTGGCGCCATTATCCTCTTTGGCTCTCTTGCTCTGTCTCCCTTTGCAATGTTGATTTTCGAAAAGAAATTCCGTTGGGGATTCTTGACTGTATGTCCTGGCTCGCTCCCAAAGTCGAAGCGCCTATTTACTGACTGTGGCGATAGTGGATGTGGTCCTTCTCAGAAATCCTAGAATCCGTGGCCGTTCTTCCGCAGCTATTGCTGTTGCGACAGACCACCGTTCCGACTGTAATCGACTCGTTCTACCTCTTGGCACTGGGATCCTACCGGGCTTTTTACTGCATAAATTGGTTCATTCGGGAACTCGATGTCAACGACAGGGCGCCTGATGCCATTGCCGTTATCTTCGGCATTATCCAGACTGCCTTCTATATCGACTTCGCTTGGGTCTACTACACACGACAGCGAGTCAAGCTTCGCGGCGGCGGCGTGGTTGATGCTGACGATTTGAGCCGGGGATGGTTCTTACACCGTATCTTCGGCAAGAACACTCATGCTACCGACGACGAAGAGAGCAATGTGGCAGGCAACGGTGGCGGTCGCGCGAGGTGGGGATCTCGCGGCATCTCTGTCAGTGCCGACGAAGGTGTTTTAGACACTGGTCGACACGATGACGACGACGAGGAAATTCACGGAGTGGTGGACCCCGATGCCAAGATGCGCGACCCCGATGACCTGGCCAAGGCCATGGACGATGACGACGATGAGGAGGATACACCACTGCGTGGCGGGAGCTCCTCTCGCTCGAACAACACGCCGCCAGGCATCCGGAGCGGGGACGAATGGGACGATTAAAGGAGCTTTGACTGCCTCGATATCACATCTCTCAGCGAGATGTACAAGTTCGCGGTCATAGCTTCGACTTCCCGAGGATAGGTAGTGGCGGCTATTCAGCCGTTCACTGTTGATTTACACTGGGCATTGTTTGGGATATTTTCCATTTGGTTTGTGGTTTTGTATCTACGGGATTCACGGAGCTGTGGTGGGGAGTTGGATGACGAGAGGTTGGTTTAGTCCTTGATTTCAATAGCTGGGCCATGTACGGCTAGTGGCATGAATGTTCGGAGTATTGCAATGGAATTTGTTCGTCCAGTCCACTCGTGTTTCCGTGACGGGATTCTTTGAGCCGCGGGCCGTTGGTTTGTTGTTGTAGCCGAGAAAACAGCCCAAGAAGGTAAGAAGCACAAGTCAAGGGCCCTCGGCCTGGTAGTGGAGTCTCGGTACCTGTCCCGGGTGCGGAGAAAGACGCAAGCATCCAGCTCAGTCCCGTCTTAGTAGCTCGCCCAAGTCGCACGACAGGCATGTGAACGTCAGGTCATTTTCATATACAGACATTAGCAGAATGCGCGGTATTAAAACTCCGATGAAAATTCAACGCCGGGGACTTTTCGTCACCCCATATGTACACTATTCGCACACTACGCAGAAAAATAACCAAGGTAAGGGAAAAAGAAAAGCCGGA
This sequence comes from Trichoderma harzianum CBS 226.95, assembly GCF_003025095.1. Taxonomy (NCBI): domain Eukaryota; kingdom Fungi; phylum Ascomycota; class Sordariomycetes; order Hypocreales; family Hypocreaceae; genus Trichoderma; species Trichoderma harzianum. The sequence goes on along the minus strand of NW_020209254.1, from coordinate 1,224,187 downwards.
AGAAGACTCTCGGCAATTGCTCCGTCATGGGGTCCTCCTCTCCTTTCCCTTCCTCGACATGAACACAATAACCCAAAAATGTTGAAGCCAAAGGGCGTTTTCCCAACCACACGTGTAAACTCCTATTAATAGCCAAAACTGTAAAACGTAAAAAAAAAAAGTCGCCGAATCAAGCAAAAAGCCAACCGAGTAATAATATCAAAAAGGCTGTTGAAACAATAATAAAACGTAGGTATGACGTGATGTAAACAGGGCAGGATCTTCACCGAGCAAAGCGCTGCTCAAAGGCTTCGTACAGCTTGGGGCTGATCTCGTCGCTGCTCATGCCTTCGACTTCGAGTAGGACACCCTTCTTAGCGTAGTGGTTGAGGATGGGCTCGCTGTTCTCCTGGAACTTCTGGAAGCGTGCGCGGTACGTTGCCTCGTTGTCATCAGGGCGCTGGACGAGGGGTTCGCCGGTGACGTCGTCGCGGCCGGGGACACGAGGCCGATTGAAGCTTGTGTTGTACACGCGACCAGAGGGTTCGTGCACCCATCTACCAGCAATCCGTTCGAGAATGACGGAGAAGGGAGTCTGGATGGAGACGACTAAGTTCATGGGCACAATCTTGTCGAGCGTGATAGCCTGGGCTACAGTCCGGGGGTAGCCGTCCAGCATGAAAGAAGCGTTGGGGTCCTCTGAGGCCTGGGGAATGGTGTGCTCGTCCATTTGGAAAGGCAGCGAGTTGAAAGCATCCATGGAGGCGCTGGAATGAAATGAGCCCTCGATTGAAGTTGCCTCAGCTGAGAGCGTCATGGTGGGAGGTCGCAGCCAGCCTCGAGATCGAAGCTCTCCTGAGATGAGACGGAGCATCAAATCGTCAGCCACTAGGCCTCCCGCCTTGATGGTATTTTCAGCCATGATGCCTGATTAAATGATTAGTTAAACCAACGACGGTAGCATCAAATGCTACTATATTGCTCACCGAGAGGTGTTCTGTTCTTGACATTGTGACGGAGGAGGTCGCCGGTGCTAATGGCCTTGAGCTGGGGGAAGCGCTTCAGCAGCCTGTCGCTCTGGGTTCCCTTGCCCACGCCCGGCGCACCAACTAGAATTACTCGCGCTGCTCTCTTGAGTTGCATTGTCTATGTGAAGCCGAGATTGAAATAGTGACAGTAGAAAAAAATCCGTTTGGAAAGTCCAGGAGCTTCGGATGGCAAGGTATTTGAATGCAGACAGCTGCTGCGTAAGCAATGCCCGAAGACGGACAACGCGGAGTCCTTGGGGAAACCTGGCCGACAAGGGAAAAAAAAACTTTCTTTAGTAGAAGAGAGGAAATCAACCAGAGGCGGCCTCGCGGTGACAAAAAAGGATGTATACGAGCTTTTTAAAACGACGAGAAAGGAAAGGATTATTATATAAATGTCACAGAAAGCTGAAAAGGACGGGAGAAGGAGGACCAGAGCGAGCGCGTGGGACGAAAAGGTGTTAATAATGTTGAGTGTTGATAACGGCCCGGTCTTGCCAATGGCGGGACGGGCGGGGGGGCAGCCCAGAACCGTTGAATGTGCGAGCCGAAGAAGCGCCGCACGGCGTGTACAAGCATTTTATGGGTGCAATTGCACAGTCCATGGCTGGACGTGGCACTTTGTGGGCGCAAAAAAAGATGGTGGGATGGGACGGGATTAATCGAGGTTTGATGATGGACATGCGATGGGACGTCCTAGCTCCAAACTCCGGTTCGAGGTCGAGGACACACGAGCTTGTGTGCTTGGGCGACCCCGCCGCTCCGCCCTGCAAATGCGCCGAAAAAAAAACCTACTTCAGCGGTTGCTTCGCGGCCTTGGTGTGCTGGGAGAGCGCTGGAAACGGCCGGCACGTGCGCTAAATCCGGGGACGAGGGGTGCCTTGCTGCAGTGGGAACAACTGGAAAGGGTGGGCGCTAAGCAGCGACTTAGCCGGCGTCTGCCTGATTTCGTTGCGCTGCTGCTTGGGCGAGCATTCGGCTCAAAGAGCACTCTGGCCTGGATGGTGAGTGTCGTCTTGCCGTTTGAGGTTGAAAGCAGTAATTATCAGAGAGAATGGGCTCTGCTGGCAGTGCGGACAAGTCGGTCCGCGGCGGTCCGGCCCCGAAAGGGCTGATCAATGTCCAAGTTGAGGATATATGCAGTCTTACTACTACTGTCAGGTACGATTACAAGTTGGAAGTAATCAAGTCGATGATGTATTACTCTTACTTCATGTATATATAGCAAAGGCAGGTGCCCCTACGATTTTCTGTTTACACCTACGGGCACCTGAGCTGATTGGACCGGCTCCAGCTGCGTTGTTCAATGGCAGTGAACGAGAGGATGTCCGGGCTATTGTTGCTCTTGCTCTGGTCTTGTTGTTGCTGCCAACAGGATTGAGGTCTTTGCTAGATGCTAATTGGCTGTTGGCACAAGCAAAGCAGTACATGGATGCTCTAAGACAATCGTGCTTCATTTCAAGGTCCGATGGGGTCCAGTTCCCGAGCAATCTCCAGCAAAGAGCGAGCGACGCCCGACATGATCCAAGAAGGGCCAGCCATATGCTGTCGAGGGCTACACACAGCTCTTGCGAGTCCGAATATTAATCCATGCGCAATCCCCGTCTCGGATTTGGCTTTGGAGTCTCTTGAAACCCGATTCGATCCATTGACATCTTGTTCGCTGCCCGGGAGTCTCATGAATGCATGTACCCTGTCACCACCGGGGACTGTATCCTCCATGCTTCGCAATCAACGCCAAACCATGGCTGTCGTCCGAGATATCGCATGTTCACGCACTTCACTGAGGAGCAGGTAGGGCATCGACCATGTGCAGCCCAACGAAGATTGTCGTGCATGTTCCTCCACGGGTGACAGCGTCTGCCAGCGTTTGCGATCCGTACATGCACCCGTAGGCCTCTCACAACAAATCATGGCACCCATCCCCACGATTGCCCGTACATACAAACCAGCATATGCTGCCAGCAAAGCATACATATACAGTGCATCTTGCATGCGTCCCCCCAAAGTCCGACGTGTCCGAGGCCCAGAACGCCCAATTCAAAATCAGCATCAAATCAGCGATTGCGATTCAGGGCAGATTATGTAATGCTGGTCTCTTTGACTTTGGCGCCAGGAGAGATTATGTCACGTGATTCTACATGCCGGATGGCTTCAGCCCAACCGCCCCACGTAAACTCTGATCTGGCCTATGGCATGCCAGCATCCGCCTCTGACATGTGGCGTACCAAAGGCCAACAACCGGTACGTACCTCTCGATCGACCCTTGTTCAAGGTCTGTTCCATGCCGGCCTGGACCCATCGATATTCTTTCCTTCATCATCCCTCCATCCACCGGCTTCGACATCAATTCTGTCTCTTTCATCTCTGTTCTGCCCTCGTTGTGTCTTTACTGTGTGTCGCCATCATCTTGTTGTCCGTTTCGTTCTGTAATTCACACATCTGCTCGCAATGAGCGCCTCATCCAGCCTTGCCCGCAGGGCAGTGGTTCGCAACCCCCTGCTGGGTCAAGGTGAGATTATGCAAAACCCCTTACAGACCGCCATGGCTCCTGACATCTCCCCATAGCAAGAAACCTATCCCGAGGTGCCTCGTCAGCTCTCATCACCAGACATATTGCCCGACAGACTCAGATTCCTGCCTTGGCCCTGTTGGTCCCATTGCGCCAATTGGGAACCGAGCCTCATCGACCGGATGCGCCGTCTGGACCGCCCCCCGGATTCAACGCCGAGTTGGCTAAGAAGCCGCTACCCAAGGATCCCTCGAGCGCTGCCAAAAAGTCCGATGCAGAGGCAAATACTAAAGATGCATCGGCCAATGCTGCTGTTCAATCCGGCAAGGCCGCTGACGACGCCTCATTAACTGAACTGGCCGCAAAGAAGGACGAGCTCACCGGCCAAAAAGAGCTGGCCAAGAAGAAAGAAGAGGAGGTCAAATTGACAGTCTGGCAAAAGGTCAAGAAGGAGGCTCAGCATTACTGGGATGGAAGCAAGCTTCTTGCTACAGAGGTCCGCATCAGCTGGCGGTTGGCCCTCAAGATGGCCGCTGGCTATGAGCTTACCCGCAGAGAGAACAAGCAGCTTCGACGCACTGTTCAGGATCTCGGTCGGCTGGTCCCCTTTTCCATCTTCATCATTGTTCCCCTTGGTGAGGCCTTGATTCCTCTGGCCTTGAAGCTCTTCCCCAACATGCTTCCCAGCACGTTTGAGGGGCAAAAGTCCAAGGAGGCCAAGGCTAGTCTCTTGCGTTCTACGAGGAAGGAGGTCAGCTCCTTTATGCGGCAGACACTCAAAGAGACTGGTCTTCCCCTGAGCCAGGCGACTGCGACTGCTCAGAAGGAGGAGTTTGCCAACTTCTTCCGCAAGGTCAGATCCACGGGCGAGGCGCCCACCGATCAGGACGTCATCAAGGTTTGCAAGATCTTCCGGGACGACATGACTCTGGACAATCTGTCACGCCCTCAGCTTGTGTCCATGTGCCGATACATGGGTCTCAACACCTTTGGCACAGATTCCATGCTGCGATACCAGATCCGTCACCGCATGCGTCAGATCAAGCGCGATGATAAGGCTATCGCCTACGAGGGCGCTGACAGCCTGACCGTCGCAGAGCTGCAGCTGGCATGTGCCGCTCGTGGTATCCGCACGCACAGCGTATCCCCCGCTAGGATGAGGGCCGACTTGCAGACATGGCTCGACTTGCGTCTCAAGGAGGGTGTTCCCTCCACGCTGCTGGTCCTGAGCAATGCTTACATGTACGGTCAAGGATCTGGCGAGGGCTCAAGCCAGATCGAGGCTCTCGTTGGCGTTCTGTCCTCCATCCCCGAGGAACTGTTCCACGAGATTGAGCTGGAGGTTCACAACGCTGAGGGTGCCGCTACCAACAAGCAGCGTCTTGAGGTTCTGAAGGAGCAGCAGGAGCTCATCGAGGAAGAGGAGCAGCAGAACCAGGAGAGCCAGACAACCGGCTTTGCCACTCCTCGTGATGTTGACGACATTGACGAGAAGGAAGAGCGACAAATGACCGCTGCTGAGAGCGGGCTCGAGAAGAAGCCTGCCGGCGAGATGGTTGACGCCGAGCTGGAGCAGATCAAAGCCGTCGAGGCCGAGCACAAGGCCGCTGCCAAGGAGCAGAAATGATGACGAGCTAGCAAATGTATAAAGTGTAAAAAAAGGAGGAAGCTCAAAGCACCAAAAAAAAAAAAAAAAGGTCATAAAGGAACAAATTACGGCGTACACAAGAGCGCCGGCAGTCAAACGACGTGTTATTCTTAGCAATTTCATATGTACAGTGGGTACCGCATACCCTGAAAGGATAAGGGAAACATGTTTACAATAGCCTGATGATGAGAAACATGGAAACTATTTACTAGGTAGTCAGGGTGAAGGGGCGGCATAGACATCTCGACACACAGGAAACAAACAAATAGACTACGCATACTGTTAATGACCAAGAAAGTAAAGGCCAAATTGATTATCAGCTACTTTAGAACTACTGAGCAGAGATACTAAGTGCAAAGTAATTCAAACCTGTAGCACAGCCTCGTGATACCAATCTGTAGTAACTGATGAGCATACGGGGTACAGTAGAAATCATAGAGACAGGGGTTAAAGAAAGCGTTGAAACGATGCAGGCTGTGTACCATGCCAAGTTAAAAGGCTGTCTGGATGCGGCCGAGCTGTTGCGTCATCAGTCCCTTCCAGGTACCGAGGCTGTGGGAAGTGACTTTGGAGACGAAACAGTACCTCGTAACAGCCATGGAATTATAGCTTCAAAAGACGATATACCTGGTTATAAATTATCCTTATTGCATTTCCAGCTCATCTAGTGTTCCAACAGTCATGATATACAGCTTTTAGAGGGCTGTTGTCTCAACAAATTCCATCTTGTCCATGTACCTCGAAACCAGCTGCAGCTGCTGCATGTACCTGCTAGGCACTTTAAGCCCTGCTAATTGCGCGCATCTTTCCACACCAACAGCTAGCAGCCAACTGCCTGTCCACGCCTCTCAACTAGCCTCAGACATACGCCACCTTTGATTCTCGACTCAAGCCCGCCGTTTCTTCTCCCTTCATTCACTCGCATCACAACTCTACAGAAGCCGAAAGATAGCCTTGCATCAATTGCTGCAGCTTACACCATCGAGCATCTCTCCAGCCCGTAACCCCTCCCTCCAGGCACAAACTCCCGGATCTCGAAACCATAGCCGTCTGATGCTTCGACCATGACGACGCACCACGACAACGACAACGACGACTTCTCCAACGTCACTTGGAGCGACCATGTCCACGACCAGGCAGCGCGCTCTGCTGCTGTCGCCGCTGCCGACTCACCCGCTCGCGCCATGGACGAGGCTGGAAACAGCTCCTCGCAAGGCATCGGCCGTGAGAAGCTCGAGTGTACCGTTGGGTCGCCCATCAAGGAGAATGACGGCACCAAGGACGCTTTTGTCTCGTATCTCGTCACCACTCACGTACGTCTGTCTACATCTACATCTAGTCATGATTGCAGACAACTCATTTTTGCTTTCGCAATGTCTCTTCATCTCCCCTCGTTACCCCGCCTCATCTCACCTTGACGCTGTTGCAAGGCTATGCAAATCGATTGCTGTTGAGTGATGCCTAGCTGACGACATGGCCTTTAGTCCACGTTCCCATCCTTTCAGAAAGAAGTCACCACCGTACGGCGGCGCTTCACCGACTTTGCCTTCTTGTTCAAGCAGCTGATGCGAGACTATCCGGCTTGCGCCGTCCCGCCCATCCCGGACAAGCAGCGCATGGAGTACGTCCGTGGCGATCGCTTTGGTAACGACTTTACCTCACGACGTGGCCACTCGCTGCAGCGCTTCCTCAACCGCCTGTCCCTGCACCCGGTCCTGCGCCGGAGCACCATCCTGCACAGCTTCCTCGAGAGCCCCGACTGGAACGCGACGGTCAAGAGCCGCACAGCTCGTGGCAGCATAACGAGCGACCCCGGCGGCTCTAGCGGCGTTTTCGACAACTTTGCCGACACCTTTATCAATGCCTTTACCAAGGTCCACCAGCCCGACAGGCGCTTTATCGAGGTCAAGGAAAAAAGCGACAAGCTCGACGAAGACCTCGGCCATATTGAAAAAGTCATTGCCCGTGTGGCCCGTCGAGAAGGCGACCTGGAAACCGACCTTCGGGACCTAGCAGAGCAGTTCCAGAAGCTTATTACCCTTGAACCCGGCATCGAGCCCGCCGTTCACGCTTTCGCCGCTTCCATCGAGGATACAGCAGCCAACCTCCACCAGCTCAAGGAGGTCACAGACCAGGATTACCTTGGCTCGCTGCGCGACATGCAGGCTTATTCTCTCGCTCTCAAGAACTTGCTCAAAGCCAGAGAGCAGAAGCAGCTTGATTACGAGCAACTGACAGAGTACCTGAACAAATCCACATCCGAGAGAGACTCCTTGCGCTCGGGCCACGGCGCACCCAGCGGGCCGGGCGGCTTCATCCGCGCCAAGATTGAGGATGTCCGAGGCGTGGATCACGAGCAGGCCCGGCGCGAGCGTACCAGGAAGCTGGAGCTGAGGGTCGAGGAGCTCAGCACCGAGGTTGAAAACGCCCGCCTGACGAGCGATCGCTTCGACGACGAGGTCATCCGTGAGGTTGCCGACTTTGAGCGCATCAAGCGTATCGAGATGAAGGCGCAGCTGGGAGGCCTGGCGGATGCCCATGTCAAGTTCTACGGTGATGTTGCCGAGCTGTGGGAGTCATATGTCATGGAGATGGAGAAGGAGGGTGTTGTTCCTGTAGCGTAAAGTGTTTGATGTTTTCTTTTTTCATTCTATTTTCTTGTATGTGAAGCTAAAATACACTTTTGATGGCGGGGTTGGCATGGGCTTGACTTGGAACATGGAGCGTAAATAATGATGGATGGGCGGTTTTGACGACAAGGAGAGAGAGGGTCAAGGAACAACTCAAGAGCGTGGTGTATCGAGAACTTTTTGGGGCGTTTGGGATACTATGGCGGCGTTGTAATAAAGAAGTGCTTAAAAACTTGCGACTCGAATGAATGCCACCATACCATGGGATGAATTGTTTTGATAGACCAATATGTGATAACATTCGTACAAGTTGCGACGCATCACCATGTACTCCGATCAAGGACAAGGAGGTAGTATAATTCTGTTGTATCCAAGAAAGTCTCACGTCTCTTACAAACACGAAAAAACAATACATCAAGTCAAAATGAGTGATGGATAGACAAGTAGCATGTAAGTTATGAGATGTAAGATATAAACCAAGCCAATGTGAAATATACTCCGTCTAATGAATACTGAAAGCTTTCGATCAACGTCCTCCCTCTTCCATGCAAAAAAAGAGCAAGTCAAAAGTCAAAATAAGCAACGTCTATGTTCAATCCCGTAGTCTTTGCTTTTCCTCAATATGGTCATCATCACTATCCTCGCCAACGGCATAGTGCTCCGGCTCATCAGGATTGTGACCCGCCAACCTATCGGCCGATCGATCCCTGTACTCATCAAACTCGTCGTCATCGTCGCTACCACCTGCAAAGGCATCGTAGAGCTCTCCGCCACGAGTTCGTCGGGTCTTCTTGCCCGCATTGGGACCCTTCTCCGCGCTATTCAAGCCTTCAGTCTCCTCTTCGTCGAGGAGCTCAAATTCGTAGTTGTTGCGGGAGTTGTTGCGGAGGCGGCGGCGGGCGATATAGAGGTAGATACCGAGGCCGCAGCAGAAAGCGGCAATCAGGCCAATTGCGCCATAGATCCAGATCTTGGCCTTCGTTCCAAAGGTCGGAAGCCAGGAAACCCACGATGAAGACGCGCTGGTTGTGCTGGATGGTTGAGCAGATTCGGTGCCAGTTGCGGCCTCGTGCTCGGTGTCGGATGGCTTGTCATCCACAGGGCCCTCTTGAGGCTTTGTTGACTCTGTGGGCTTGGCTCCAGGTTTTGTCGGTCGTACAGGGTGATCGGTAGGGTTAGTCACGACAGCCGCCGTCTTAGTTGAGCTTGTTGCTGCGTTGGTTTTCGTTGAGGCTGCACCTGATACAGTAGACAGGATCTGGTCGTGATCGGCATCGTCATCCTCTGATGGCATAGGCAAAAGCTTGGCCTGGCTGGCATCAATGCTCTCACCCCAGAGCTTGAGGTGCCAGTCAATAAATTTGCCCTTTTCGTTGTTCACCTCAGTGTCTCGGACAACAAGTGTCCATCTGCCAACGCCAGACTCACCCCTAGTGGAAATCATTAGCATCGAATAACGGATCATGGTAACACCTTGAAAAGGGGTTTTAGTTGAAAGGGGAAAGTAAAAGAACCTACCAATGGGCGACACTCATAAACGTCCAGTCATCGTAACCACCTTTGAAGTTGTCCTGCTTACGGGCGACGGAAATATGGCTGATGACGTTCTCAGGGCTGACCAGATCCACGCTCAAATCGCCACGTCGAGTATGCTCAACATTCATGGTGACAGTGACGTGCTCCAGGCGAGCCAAATTGGCCTTCTTGAGCATCTCGGGAGTCACATCAAAACTCACGACCAACCCGTCGTTGCCTTCGGGGATGTCCTTCTTGATGTGCAGCCAGGGAGAAAAGTACCAGCCCTGGGGCTTCACCTTCTTCCACGTCTTGGCCTTTTCAACGAGAGCGTAAGAGTCAATCTTGCCATAGCCAAAGGTGTGGCTAAACTGTCTTCCAACAGCAGTGTTCTGCCACTCAGCATCCGTCTGGTCATCAAGCTTGACGGCTGTGTCCATAGCAAGGTATTGGAGATCTCGCCAAGTCAGGTCCGGGCGAACTTGCATGACCAAGGCAAAAATACCTGCGGCAAGGGGTGCCGCGGCAGATGTACCACCATGCATGCCGTAGCAGGCGTTTTCTCCAACATCGGTTGTGTGCTGACCTGGTTAGCTACTGATGTTGATTTTGGAAAAAGAAGAGAGGGATCAAGAACTTACAATGCCATCACCGCCACCACTACTGTAAGTGACAACTAGCAGGGCAGAGCAGTGCTCCGAATAGTATGGGTGCTGGCCAGCACGGTCGACTGCACCGACTGTTATGCTGTAGATGGAGTTGGTGTATCCATCAAAATTGCAGTTGTCACCGCTGGCTGCACCGTTACCGCTAGCAAAGACGTAGATCGAGCCAAGGCCTCCACGACCCGCTTGGACGCCCTTGAGCATAGCTCGTCGAATCAAGACATCAGGGGCTTCCATGGATCTGCCATCGTCCGGAGGTCCCCATGAACATGAATAGATTTGGTTGTCTTGATACTTGTAGATCATGGCTTCGGCTTCATCTGCATCGCTGATAGGGCTGCTCAGAATTCGAATGCCTGCAATCTTGGAGTCGTATGCAACGCCAACGCCGCACGCATCGTTGCGCACCGCAGAAATCTCACCAGCACATCTCGTTCCGTGCCTGTCGTCCGACAGTTCTGGTTTCGGCTCCGGGTCGTTGTCATTGAAATCCCAAGAACCTTCGGCAAAGTAGTTGTCTTTCAAGTCTCGGCTGTACATATCCAGGCCGTCGTCGACCATGGCCACAGTCGCATTCTTGCCGGTAATGCCCTCGAGCCAGAGCCCAGTGACGTTAACGTCATGGCCAAGCTGCACCGTGTTGAACAGGTGCCATTGATCCTTGAATATCGGGTCGGCAATGCTCAAGTCCCTCATGACATTCTCTTGTGTACGGACCGCCGTATCGTCCGGCTTCTGAGGAGAACGGGGATTCAAATCCATGGGTGGGCGTGGCGGAATGATTCGCTTTTGCAGACGGCTGCGAGCCTTTTGCTTGGTGGTCAAAAGGACTCCGTCCAGGACATCGTACCCGCCAATGTCTCGCTTCCTCCTCCTTCGCTCCCGAACCTCATCTCTGACAACATCTCGCTCATGCTTCTCGGCGCGGAAAACGTGGTGGTCGGTAAGCTCTCCAAGCTGGCCTTCGTGCGTCAAGCCAAGGCGCATGGCGACATCGCCAGGCTGCACCGACGGTTCGAGGTGCAGTACATAGTAGTCGTTCTTGTCGTAGTCTCTGGCGATTCTGGCACCCTGCGCCAGGGCCGCCAGGCCGGCAAGTCCAAGAACAGAAGCGACCTTCATGGCAGCGAAAAGCAATGACGGCGCAGGAAAGGGATGGACGCGCGTTGGAGGATAGCGACTGGAGCTACCAGCACATGGAGCTCTCTGAGTTTCTTTGTCCCCTTGCAGATGGGCCTATAAACAGAAATAGCGTCTGTGCAATAGCCGTTAGTAAAAAAGAGACGAGTTGGAATACAAATGCAGCGCTCGATTGCAAATGCAGGTTCAGGAGACGAGATGCGTCGCAACTCGCCACAGTTTGACTCGGAACGGGGCTCCCGAGGCCAGCCTGCGCCATCCGCAGCAGAAGTGCCAATTACTCAGGAGAAACGAAACCATTGATTTCAGGTGGGTAGATGGTGCCTGGAGCGACGGGTCCGAAACTCACCAAAATGACTGCAATCCTCGTTGCCTCTCTTCTCCTGAAACGGCCAAGAAATGCCTGCAAAAAAATAAAAACAGCAAAGATATAACGATGCGCAAGCGAAGACACAAAGAAAAAAAAGATTGGCAGGCTTGGAGATGCAGGTTGTCGTGTCCGTTCCGTCGAAACCGCCATTGAATAGAGATGCCAATCCCTCCGCTCTCAAGTACAGGTACACGCAGCCCCTCGCATTCTCACTGCGTTGTCGCCCGCAACAGCGACACGCAAGCTGTACTGCTACCACACTCGTGTAGGGGGCGCTGCACTAGCAGGCTGGATGCCGCGCCACTAACGCAGCTTTAGAAGGTCTGAGCACGTCCAAGTTGCCAGAAGTGCATGTGCATATGTATCAGATACTTGGCTTTAGCCAGCGTCTAGCGAAGGGTTTGGCGCCGCGAATACCAAGCAAATAGTAGCCAATACATCGGCATCGGCAGAACCCATTACGAAAGGGCCCTTTTGCTAAGGTGTCGAACACGGGACCCCGTTTCGAGGCCTCAATTGAGAATTGAACTTGGGGCGTCTATTGATCTCGACCGTCGTGGATTTAATGCCACGTTGCCGCAATTAGATGTTCTTTTTGACCAGTCATCACGTGTTGCTATTTCCAACCTTTTTCAGATAGCCATACTTACTGATAGTGATTTTGTATGGAGGAGTATGCAGCCATTACTGTACCTTGTATATTCCTCATTCGTGTCAGCATCACCGTCTTAGGCAGGCATCAGACAAGAATAGCATCAGAGTGAGAATTGCAATCGGTGGGCAGACCTGAGTAGGACTAGTACAATCAATAGACGCCCGAAGAAGAAGGAAAAAGCACCCCTCCATGAAACTGTTGCCCCATTCATTCTGCTACAACCTCATCACATACATTTCAATTCAATAAATGGCTTGCGTACAATAGCAAAGTAAAATGTGCTTAGTCACATAAAAATTGATCTAACTCAAGCGCCTCTCAGAGGCTACAATAGCGCAAAAGTAGCAAACACACAATACTAATAGGCCGCCATGAAAAAAGATATCAAGTCCCACCAAACAGTCCGTGTACCAAGTATGTTAGGCATCTAAATAAAAGTAATAACGCAAAAATAAAATGAGTACATATTGTCAATAATATCAATGCTTTTTCTTCACCCACTGCTATATTAATCCATCTCTTCTCCCGAACCACTTCTGCAAACCAGCTACTCAAAATACTCCGGTTGCTCATACCACAGTTGAACCCGGTCTTGGCGTCACGCCGAGAAACTCGAACCGGGCCGGCTACCAAAGTCGCGACATCCGGCCCTTCGGCGGCAGGCCGATGGATTGGATGGACTCTATACTCGAACTAATTTACGAACCCCAGTCTGGCAGCTCTGCTACTCCATATCGCGACATCGAGTTGAGAGGCCGAAGCCGGAGACTTCAAGGCCAAGGGACCCGCTTTGTACCTTGTTTCGACTCATGGAAAAACGTCAATCATCAGGTACTCCAAAGTCCGGCGGGAGAATACGGAGGAGAGAGCGCACAAGAGTTTTTGTGTGTCAGCCTACAAGCACGTGTAAACGCGTAGGAGCGTGTGTTTTGTGTGTGTGTGAAACGAGAATTCATTGTCTTCCCATGCGCGGTATCGTAAAAGGCCCTAACTTTTTAAACTAACACAACAGCATGCCCTCGTCAAACCCCAGATCTCCAAGATCTTTTGCCGAGAATCCAGATGCAAGTACAAGAAAAGAAAAAACCACATTTTTTGAAAGATTCCCCTCAACACCCATCAACCCATAATGCGCCCAGTTGCGCTGACTTATTTCTGGTTCTCGGGTCGCAGGGAGCTGTAAAGAAGTGAACATGTTAGCTAGCTGTATCCAAATGAGCGTAGTATAAAAGTCCATGACTTACCGGACGGCCTTGCCGGCTCTCCAGATCTCCAGGTTTCGGATCTCCTCCAACTCGGCCTCGTACTTCTGGCGGTAGTCGGGCTGGCTGTTGTACTCGAGGGATCGCTTGGTCTCGGAACCATCCTTGACGCTGTCGTACAGGCTGTTGAAGACGGGCTTCAGGGCATCCTTGAACTTGGGGGTCCAGTCAATGGCACCACGGCGGGCAGTGGTAGAGCAGGCCTCGAACATCCAGTCCATGCCGTTGGCACCAATCAGAGGGTACAAGCTCTGAGTGGCCTCCTCGACGGTCTCGTTGAAGGCCTCGCTGGGGCTGTGGCCACGCTCACGGAGAACCTCGTACTGAGCGAGGAACATGCCGTGGATACCACCCATCAAGCAACCACGCTCACCGTACAGGTCAGAGTAGACCTCCTTCTCAAAGGTGGTCTTGTACAGGTAGCCGGAGCCAATGGCAACACCCAGAGCGACGGCCTTCTCCTCAGCCTTGCCGCTCACATCCTGGAAGACGGCGAAAGAGGAGTTGATACCACGGCCCTCACGGAAGAGAGAGCGGACAGTTCGGCCAGAGCCCTTGGGAGCGCAAAGGATGACGTCAATGTTCTTGGGGACATCAACCTTGGTGAGGTCCTTGAAGACGGGGGAGAAACCGTGGGAGAAGTATAGGGTCTACAGTTAGGAGCCCATGTTAGTCACAACTGAGCTACCATAGCGCGCCACAAACTGGGAGAATACGTACCTTGCCCTCAGTAAGCTGGGGCTTGATGGAGGGCCAAGTCTCGGACTGGGCGGCATCACTGAGAAGGTTCATGACGATGGTACCACGGGTGATGGCATCGTCGACCTCGAAGAGGTTCTTGCCAGGAACCCAGCCATCCTGGATAGCGTCGTTCCATGACTTGCCGTTCTTTCGGACACCAACAATGACGTTGAGTCCGTTGTCGCGGAGGTTGAGACCCTGGCCGTGGCCCTGGGAGCCGTAGCCGATGAGGGCGAGGGTGTCGTTCTTGAAGTACTCCTACAGGCAATTGGGTCAGTCATGCAAGTCATTCCAATGAGCCACCCGTAGATGGTTTGAGATCAACGCAAATCCTCTTGCTTGAACCCGTGGATAACTCTTGAGAATCGCCAGTTACTCACCAAAAGTTTCTCCTGGGGCCAGTCGGCACGCTCTATACAGGCAGTCATTGTCAGAACACAGCTCTCACGCCTCCACGCTCTCGCACGCAGATGAGGAATTGCACATACCATAGACGTCCTCCTTGACACCGGCAAAGTCGACAGTCTTGAGGCCACGGACCTGCTGCTGAGAGAGGCCAGCCAGAGCCGGGCGAGCAGCAGCGACGGCACGAGTAGCGCTTCGAGCAGCGATGTAGGAGCGCTGGGCGACGCGAGGCGCAATCAATTGACGAGCAATTGGCGCCCGCAGGGTCTTGGAGAAAGCTTTTGAAGCCATTGTGGATGGAGATGTGAGTAAGAAGGATGGAGAGGAGAGGAGAAAAGAACCGGCAGGAAAATTGTTTAGAGAAGAAAGAAAAAAGTCCAAAGCTTGGGATGAGCAACAGAAAGTCTACTTTTGAAGGGTGGGTGGGGGAAAAGCCTCAGCTCTCAAGGGCCCGATCTCGGTCGCAGCTCCAGCAACTTTGTCTCAACGGCGCCGGTCTTGCCCCCCCTGTCCCACCGCATGTGAAAAGCCCCGGGTTTAAGTATCAAAAATACAGTCAGTGCGATGAGTAACAGGCACGAGCACAATGGCCAGCCTTACGTTGCCTGGGATTTTGTGCGCTTTCCGGAGTGCGTCGTGGATACAAGTACATACAAGCGTAGCTGCGAGGAGGGGACCCCTACATGTAGCTTACTGTATCCAGATGCACTCAACTGGTCAATATTACTCTACTTTTACCATCTGGCACATGCACCCCCAATCTACTTGGTACAGAAGCCAATTCGCTGGCAGGACAAGTGCCTAGTAGTACCTCTATGCAACACGTCCAAATTGCATTTTATTTACTTGGGATATGGATAGGGCTTGTGCGTTGCAGTCCAGGAATCACACAGCGCCCAAGACGTGAGATGACGCATCCGCTGGGCGTTCGCTGCGTCTAGCATGCACTAATACCAACATTTGAAGTGCCAGTGCCGCCGGGGTACGAAATAGTTTAAGAGCCCCCACCACAACCGCCGAAATCTGGCTTCTTGACAAGCACTCGTAATACATTGACTCGGCCCGACCAATGGAACGTTTCCATCTTATTGTATCTACGGGTATGCTGATCTCTAGATGGACTTCATATTCTCCCATAATTCAGTCATACTTGCCACCACTCGAGTTATCCCCATGTAAACACATCAAGTCGTGCTATATCCCATCATCCATCCAGCTGCAAAAATGCCCCGCCAATCCCACATCCGTCTAACCATCTCCCGAGCCACTCCATCTCACTCATGTCGGGCTCCGTACGGGCTCCGTAAAACCACAGTCGAATATCCAATACCCGGATTGCCCATCTTCCCACTAGATTTAGTAGTATTATAGCCCAGCTCGCTAGGCACCTAGGGGAGCTTACCATGTACTCGTAAACTCCGAGTATGACTGATTTGACGCTTTACCTCCCTGCATGCATATACTAAGCAGCTATCTACTAAGTCAGCATCTTTTTGGATCTACCGGCCGGTAGAGCGTCACCGTGTATCCCCCGTTCTTGCATCTCTCCCTAATGAATACATGCAAGGACTTGGTTTTAGTTAGATGCAGGTCTTCGTGGGCCGATGGAATTGCTCAGGTTTCATATTTCGCTGCGACGCGGACGCACGACTTGCATACAACAGGTAGGTAAGTAGGCACTTATGCTGACAGGATACGACATATACCGGACTATATCGGAGTACACCGGACTATTTCGGCACACATTCAGAAAAGAAGACAATATGAAGGTTGGTTATTAATATGGTTGTTGCAGAACCTTTGGAAATACAAGTTGCAAGGGAAAATTAGTTGTAGGCGCGAGCATTGACTTACACATCATAGTATACTTGGTGTAGGGTGGCCTTCTTATGTTCTATGCGAATATTAACGGGATGGAGTAGCTAAGAATTCAAGTGCCATAATATGATACAGAGAAATGCCTTTCATCCACTAATCAAATTCTCTAGTATCTACTATTGTCACTCTACAATCTTAGTGAAATGTAACTCAAGGTATTGGATAGCAAACTGTTTAATATCTACCAAACACATAGAATCATTCATCCAGCCGTGCCACCACAAGTCATCATGCCCTTGACCAAGGTTAAACTGACTCTTTTCGGCAATCACGGCAAACTGCCATCTCCCTTCTTGCAATGAACGCCATGTATTTCTATGCTGTACTGTCGACTTAATGAAAGGTAGTATATAGATCGGGTAACCCCGTAGCTAGGCCCGGACCAAAATCACAAAAGAACGGCAACATGCCATTCCTCAACTCAAGCACTAGCTGAGATCGGGATTCTTGTTATGGCGCCATCTCCTCGATGAAAGATGTGCCGGGTGTTGGATGATGTACAAAAAGTACATCCTCTATGTGAGGTATGTCGGCTGCTCGTCGTCGTTGTCACGTCCACCTCTCTCTCCACCACCCAAACTCTCCAGGTTGTGGGCACCGATCTTGGGCAATCCACACAAACCTGCCCCCTAGTTTTTAAAACACCAGCATCTATTTCAGTACTCGGTCATATGGCGCTCCCTTGACAGATCCTCCACTCATTGCCGTTCGTACGTTCCTCTTGAATCCTTCTCGGTTGCTTCTCAGGTCGTCAGCCGCCTCCTTGTTCAAAGGATCCGAGGCGTTGGGTTCCAGGAACAAAAACTACATTTCTTCGAGTCAGCATCTTGGCTTAAATCTGTTTCCCGCTTCCGCCAATCTCTGAAGCAGAAGAGCACGTGCGGTGTCATACCTGCAACCCCACAATGACAGCATTCAGGTTCAACACCGGCTTCCAGTCCTCCCGCAGAATGTTAAGGCAGACCTTGCCCTCGAGATCAATATTGGGATGATATATCTTCTCTCTGCACAGCACCTTAGGAGGCTCGTGCGGGAAGTTCTGGTTGATGGCAAAGTCGAATGTGAATTTTCCGCCTCGGTACATGCCCTCGTCCGGCTCGATCGACAGGATAAAGTTGAGGATATTGTCGGGGTCAGGAAAGTCCGTCTTCATCGTTGCGCCGAGAGATAGTTCTGACAAGTCTGCTGACCGTTAGCTGTCCCGCCCCCCTGGTTAACAGTAGACCCCAAGACGTTGGAGAGAGGCACCTTTTTGTACTCGTAGCTGTGCCGCCGTCACCTTCTTCCTCTTCCCTCCGGCAGCCTGACCCTCAGCATTCTCAGCCTCCTTTTGCTTTTTTTTCTGCGACTTGTGTTAGAAACTCTCTGTTGGCGGCATAGAAGCTGGCGCATTTTCCAAATACCATAGACCATATGTTCAACATCTTGGTTCGTCGGAGGTCGCCGGTGGGGACGAGAAGCGGTATCCTGAAATGCCTGATCAAAGGGAGAGGGTTGAAAGAAACTTTGTAAGGGGTGGGAAGAGAGGCCTGGACCGCCGAATCGGAGGGGCCAGAGAGCTTTCAGCTGTTGCACAGGTGACGTTTTGTAGACGGAAAAAAAGAAGCCTTATCCGCGGGGAGTGCTTCGGTGCTCGTTGCCTGTCTGCCGAAGATGACTGAATGCTGTCACACAATGACGATAAGATAAGGCGGGACAATAAGCGGGATGGATGCAATTAGTACTAATTCAGTGGTCTAACTGAATTGAGTCGGCGGGGATCAAATTGTTTCCACGGCGCGCTGCTTTCTTATTGCAAGCTCTCGCTATACAGCGGATAGCGCACTATAAATACAACCTCATGCACTGTAACAGAGGGAGACCGCCTTGTAACCATCAAGACATGCACTTAACACCAGATTATCCGCGTTTTGATCATTCAATTGAATAGGTCCCCTTGTTTCCTCTATCCCTCCGTTTCTCTACTCTGTAGTTACACAGCAAACATTCTTCCAAGCTATCTGTAAAACTTTTTTTGTGTCTCAAGTCGCCTATTCCATCCCATGAACAAAGAAACATGCTAAAAACATTAATGCCCTAATAACGTTACAAGCCAAGGTATCTGTATATGAAATAATTTGTCTACTGGGCAGGCCCGTAATATTCCTGGAAAACCACCACCCAAGCAGCCCGTCGGGGCCGAACCCAACAACTTTGCAATAATTTACCTTCTAGCGAAGCAGCACATGAGACCCGTCTTACCCAGGAACCAGAGGAAACCTATGAAGCGGATAAGGGACAGCACGGCCGTAGCGTAAAGAAGGAACTTGAAGAAGTTGGCAGTGCGGCTGGATGCGGTTCCCTGTTGCGGTCAATTAGTATATAAAGCTTAGCCATAGAGAACAAGTCGAACATGTTACTTACCACCAAACCAGACTGGGCAAAGTCGTCGGTAGTGACACCGATGATGAGGATAATGTTGGAAAACAGCCAAGAGACGACCAGACCGGTACGGAAAGACTTGTAACCGTCCTCGACGTCCTTCTTCTCGACCTCTTCCTCCTCCTTAAAGGGGGCCAGGGCTCGTCGGACAGTCTGTTCGAACTGACTGTCGATATCCTCCTGCTCCTTCTCAATTTCTTCGACGACAACTTCGTTCTTCTCGCCCTTTTGGACGTTGGCAGACGGGAGAGCCTCAGCCTTATCGGAACCCTTGGTACCCCAAGACACATCGTGCCAGTTGTTGAACGCGTAGACCATGAGAATGTTGATGTAGGTCGACATGAGCAACAGGTAGTGGGGGAAAGAGTGGAACATGTGCCAAGGGTCGAGATAGAGGAAAGAGGCAATGAAGTACAGACCGTAAATGGTGATCAGGGCAATGATAATGACACCTGCAGCACCCGCTCCGAAGAAGAAACTCTTGACGAAATCTTCTCCAGAGTCAAAGTTGATCTGATCCTGGATAGGTGTGTTGAAAGCTTGAACGACCAAGAAGACGGAAAGAACCAAGATGTAGCCCTGGATCAAAGCAAATACCATGAAGGAAGCAATGTAGGTGAACTTGGAACCCTTTGGTCTGTTACCCAGGGCAAGAATAAACTGCAGGATAACGAATGCGAGGTAGAGGTACTTCAGAAGCGTGTTGATAATAGGCGTTGCCTCGTCTCCAAAGGGCCAGCCGTGATGCTCAGACGAGTTGGATGAGGCAATAACCGGGGTACCCACAAGGTCCATAATGACGGTGGTGGTGAGGTAGTAAGAAGCCAGAGAGAACCAGGAGAAGATGACGTTGAGGAAGTTGTAAATGAGCTGAATGTGCAAGAAGAACATGCGGATGATGTTGTGACCAGACTTGTACATTCGGCCGAAGTGCATCAGCGAATACAGAGAGGCGGCAAACGAACCGTTGAGCCAACGACGACGCTGACTGATGAATTCGGCAGCACCTTCGGGCACATCTGTTTCACCCTTGGCGGCCTTGATGTAGGTCAAATGCCACTTCTGACCGGCCTTGGCGACCAGCTCGAAACAGAGAATACGATCTTCGGCCAAGAACATGTTCTTCTTGAAAATGTTCATGCCGTCGATACCCTTCTTACCAAGAATCTTGGACAGGGTATGGTCACCGTGGAAATACTGCTCCAGAGGGCGTCCCATGATGGCTCGGAATCGGTAGGCCGAGAAGGCACCGGGCAACACAGAGACGTAGCCAAACGAACTCTCAAGAGGCTTGTCGAGAATGTTGGAGATCTTGTACTCAAAGTTCTGCACAGCGACCAGGGGGTTGAGCAGCTTCTTGCCGCCCTTGCCTAACATGGCGTGAATCTCACCACAAGCACCACCAAGATCCTTGTCGTTGTAGAAGCCCTCCCACAGAGCCAGCAGCGAGCGCGGGCTAGGCTTGGTACCAGCATCAAGAAGAATGCAGACTTCGGGGTTTAGGATTCGGCCAAAGGCATTGAACAACCAACGATGGGAGTTGATCTTCTTGGTGTTCTGCTGCTTCAAGCAGAAGATGAACTGAACAGGGGGCAGATTCTGAGGGCTGTCACCAGAAGGTCGGATGAGCTGCTGGTTAGGCGTGACGGAAAGCTGACTGGTGTACTCGAAGATGTGAGCGACGGTTTCCTTGCCGTCGACATCCTTCTTGACGACACCGTCCTGGTACACACCAATGGTGGCGAGCACGTCCAGGGTGTTCTTGTCAGCCTTGTCGATACCGTCGAAGACGAAGCACACAACGATCTTCTGCCAGGCAGGACCTCCCTTGTTCCAAAAGGTCGATTTCTTCAGGTTGACAATGTCACGAATGTTCTGCATCACACCGTGCAGAGTTCTGGCAAGCAGAACCTTGTCTTCGTTATAGTATGTAATGGCAATCAGGAGCTCGGTGTGACGGTTGTACATTCGCGGCCGCAAATCGTAACCGTTCTTCAGGGTGAAGTCATTGGGATCACAGGTAGCCGCCGTGTATCGCATCTTGACAAACTCCTCGTTGCCGCCCTCAACATCGCGGTACTTGGGCTCAACTGCGTTTTTGATGGCACTGGGCACGGGGTAGTCGATACTCAGAACGGAACCCTGGACAAGCTTGACCTTTCGGGTGTTGTAACGCTTCAGGCCACCACCGGCGGGCTGCTGCTGTCTCTGAACCCAGCTGTCGTCATCGTTGTCGTGGACAGTAGAGGCGGGGCGAGGGAAATCGTATCCTTGGCCCTGGCCGTACTGGCCGTATCCGTTGTCGCTGCCCAGACCAGGAGTGCCGATGGGCGAGGCTCCAGGAGCATAAGACTCGGTGAGACTGTAAGCTGAAACAGGGCGGTCGGGAGGAGTCCCGGCGCCGAGGCGATCATGCTCGTAGCCATGCGAGCCAGGCTCGTTCAGCAGATATCGTCCGGCTTGTTCTTCCTCCTCGTGAGGGGGCAGGTGATACTAGAAGAGGGAAAAACAAGTCGCGTTAGCCAGCCTTGTCCAACTTACCCTCCCTTCCCATTGTTGATATTTGGTTTGGTAGTTACTCACGCTACTGCCCGAGGGGAGATCCTGTAGCGGGTGTCCCCCGCCTTGGCCACCGCCAGGACCGTTGTATGCCATGATGGTCCTATTTCTAAAATGATATCAAGACGACGGCTTGTTGGAATCGTAATGTGCTAAAGAGCGTCTTTGGTTAAGGTTGTTCGTAATTCGTGTCTAGATGGCTCCGCCTAGGTCCTAATAGGTTGCAACGGAGAAAAAAAAGGGGACCCCCAAGGCCAAGAGAGAAAAAAAATCTATTGAGCTCAATGCCAGCTTTGTTTGCGGAAAGCAACCCGACCCCTAACGATGCGAGCAATGAGGCACCAGCCTCGAATGGTAGGATTGAAGGTTGGGGAAGATGGAGGAGAGAGAGTTGTCGACCGACGAAGCTTAGTGGGCTGAAAAAGATAATAAGGGGAGGGAAAGGCTCTCGCGAACGATTCAGGAGATGCCCCAAGTGCAGCTTGCTTCTAGGATCTTTGTTTCGGGACAGTACGAACAAAGGCATACAGTGTCCAGCCACTTGGGCAGTGGCCCAGAATAGGGGAGACTGGCGCTAAGGGGATTTGGGGGGAAGCTGAGCCACCTCACATGCACTGTGCCAGGACAAGACTCTTACTCTCAAACAGACCAACGTCCACTGGGCAACGTTTGGGTTAGGGTGCCTTATCAGCCTGACTTAGCGTCTGCGGTGAGACAGCCGTAGTGAACCAAAGCTGCTCTGCTCGCTGTAAGACGCCGTCCAGCGCAGCTCGATTTAAGGGCCGGACGCAGTAGAGTATCACCTGTCGTCATCACGTTGCCCCTCCCTTGTGCAGGAGGGTCCAACGGCTCTTCGTGTCTGGTTACATTCAGTCTCAACTTGTTTTAAGTAGTGCTTGTACTGTATAATGGTTGACGTCGATGAGTTTTTCTTGCTTATTGGCAGCCCTCCCACATTCCAGCCCACGGTGTGCCGCAACAGATGCCTAAAAAATTGATATACGGCTCGTGCTGCGTCCCTTTTGCTCGCACGAGTCGCATGTGTCAAAATCTCGTATGTCTGTGGGCACAAAAAAAAACAAGGCGGTATCCGCTTTAGAACCCAGCCCAGTTGCTGACGTCCAATCCTTGGAGCGCGGCTGACTGCGTCCCACTGTACGCTGGAGAACGCTGAACAGTGTTGGTCACTGTGTATTTTCGGCTTCATCTCACTAATAATAACGGACGCTCCTGATTCCAGCCACAGCGTGGTTTATGGAATCCGTCTATATTTACCTGGGCTTCCCAGCTGCTGTATATTAGCATCATTGCTTAGCGATATTCTTCATCTCTGCTTACTCTCCGTCCCTTGGGTATGTCCGAAGAGGTAAATGCAGCTCGGGAGTAGCCAGCGCAGCCACAGGCCATTCTCATCTCATCATTACCGATTCCTTCTTGATCATTACCAAAAATAGCACCAGCTAAGGCTATGGCCAATCAGCTCTCCGCGCCCGCAACACTGTGGAGGCGGTGCAGCCTCAGTTACAAAGGGCTATTCTCCTAATGGAATGTTTGCTGCCTTGCTACGCCGTAGTGGTAAGGCTTTCCGCTGATCTGACGGGTATTTCACAGTGCGTATATTTTAAGAAGTCCGTGCACAGCATTCGATTTGTCTTCTATGTTGGCTGGGCGCACTTCGAAAGATACAAGCAAAGGCACTGTAGACAAATTGCTTCGTAAAGGTTATCTGCCAGCCTTCCAAAATACACATCCTGAGCTACGGGGATACTCCGCACAAGAACAATGTAAACAATCGTCAGTCATATACACTCGAGTGGCTCGCTTCTGGCTTTGCGTGCAACTCTCCTGCACTGATGCCGCATATAGAAGCATCGATGCCCGGCAGTTGTTCCAGGAACCTGTAACAAGGCATTTTTCCCATCTAGGGGCCACATGCCAGCAGCTGCGGGACAGCCGAATTACCACCCTGCAGAGCACAGTACATGAGCCTGCGACTAATCTCAACTTCTCGGGGCGATTAGATTGGCTCGACCCCCGCCAAGCGACTTGTTGTTGCAAGGAGGGGAGGGATTACGGGTGCAGGTGGTGTTGAAGACGATGGAGGGCAATTGGCATCAAATCACTAATCTGTGCCAGCTCTCTTCACTAAGGTACGAGTCCTTATCCAGCATCAAGGCCTCATGCATAAAGAGGTTGAGATAAGAAGAGGGTGCTCAGTGTGTGTGGCCCGTCGCCTGCATCTCGTAACCAGACTACCTCGTACCTCGTACATGATACACCACTGGTACAGTACCATTGATCCGATACGAGCACTCGCAGCTGCGAGGCCTTTTTTATTCCAATCGCCACTTGTGAAAAGAAACGGCCTACCAAAATGTCCTCGTACGGAGCACATTGTGTGAGGCGGTGCGCCCATCTCGCTAAGCCCCTTTCGGCCGGCCGCCCCACAAAGGGATCGAGATGAAATTTCCCAACCTTACAGGATTTGTTCTCCTGAATTGTATGTACGGAGTTAGGAGTAGTCTTAGGGAGTACGTGTCTGGCAAAGAGCGGTCTTCACTACGACCCTCACGCGTGCGCCTCTTGCATAGTCTTCATCTCTTCAGTTATTCTAGAAGAAGCCTCTCGTTTGACACATTGTCCTTCTCCCTTCGGACGCAGATCGCTCCATCTCTAGCCCCCGGGGATCCTGATTCTCTCGCGTGGAACCCACCCTTTAGCGACTCTTGTCTGTCCAGTCTCTCATTTCACTCACTCTCGTTTTCACAGCGTCCATCTCAGTGAGAGCCTCACAATGTCGGACAAGAAGAACGACGACTATGGCCTCCAGGACATGGAGAGCGGAGATGTGGGAAAGGTCAAGACGGCCTACTCTCGCTCGCCGTCGCCTCGAGCCAAGTCTGGCGGCTTTGACTTTTCCAAGATCGACAACAGCCCGGGAGCATCTGTTCTCGGCTACTGCTTGGCGTCCATCTCCATGACTGTCGTCAACAAATACGTTGTTTCTGGCTCTTCATGGAACATGAACTTTCTCTACCTTGCTATTCAAGTAAGACCTCTTGTTCTTTCCCTCTTTGAGACATAGTGTCCTGATTGGCAAAAAATAGTCCATTGTGTGTGTTGTTGCCATTCAAGCCTGCAAGCAGGCTGGCCTGATCACCAACCTTTCTCCATTTGATCCGGAGAAGGGAAAGAAATGTGAGCTTTTATCCTTCAATCTCATGACAAGCAGAGTTGCTCATTCTGTCTAGGGTTCCCTGTTTCTGTTCTTTTGGTTGGCATGATTTATACTGGTGCCAAGGCGCTTCAATACATCTCCGTGCCCGTGTATACCATCTTCAAGAACCTTACCATTATTGTCATTGCTTACGGAGAGGTGCTCTGGTTTGGGGGCAGCGTTACCCCCACCATTCTTCTCTCCTTTGGCCTGATCATTTTCAGCTCCATGGTTGCTGCTTGGGCCGATGCCGATGCCGCGGGTCGTTCATCAAAGGCATCTCAATCCTTTAGTACTCTGCAGATTGGCTACACCTGGATGGGTTTGAACGTCATTTGCCAGGCTGCGTTTGTGCTGGGTATGCGCAAGGTCATCAAGAAGATGGGCTTCAAGGACTGGGACAGTGAGTAGCCCCTTATTTATAGGTACTGAGATGCATCGACCGCTAACTTTTTCCACTTTAGCCATGTTCTACAACAACTTCTTGACTATTCCTGTCCTGATCATTGGATCTCTTCTAGTTGAGGACTGGTCTTCCGAAAACTTGGCACGAAACTTTCCCGAGGAAACGCGTACCAACCTCATCCTCGGCATGGTGTACTCGGGTCTGGGTGCCATCTTCATCTCCTACTCCTCTGCCTGGTGTATTCGCGTTACCTCCTCTACGACTTACTCAATGGTGGGAGCTCTGAACAAGCTTCCCATTGCTGTCAGCGGTCTCATTTTCTTTGATGCACCTGTTACCTTTGGCAGTGTTTCTGCCATCTTCATTGGTTTCGTCAGCGGTCTCGTGTACGCTTGGGGCAAGATCCGCCAGGGTGAAAAGGCCAAGATGTCGCTGCCAGTGACTAAGCCCGTCATGAGTGCCAGCTCTCAGAGCAACAACGACGCGTCAAGGGCGTAAAGCCCCTGAATCATGGAATATAAAAAAGACTTGTCGGTAGAAGGGTCGGGGGCAGGAAGGGATGTTTGGAGTTTGAACATTGATGCTACTCTTGGGAAGCTATAGATTTTGTGGGATTGTACTCTAGATTTTTGGAACCCATGTGTGAAGAGGTCAGGAAATTAATGATAGCAGTGTCTCGTCATGACAATTATGATTGATTCGATTTCAAAAGCATCTTCACCTTGTTAAATGTCCACACAAACATCATTCGAGTATTGGGTAAACACTGTCGATTGAATAAATACAGTAGGTAAATGCGAGCCCGAGTATATCTGTAACGGGCTTGTCCCAAAAATGGCCATTCTCCGCTGCAATGAGAAAGGCGGGCGTGTTCCAGAACGAAGGATCTGCACGATATAGCCTGGTAATATTTTAGAGTCGCAAATCTTCAGCACGCCAAATTGGCTATCCAGCACGGAACAGCATGCGACAGAATTGAAGCCCGGGCGTTTTATTCATTCGTCGCATCTGCTACTACAGCTATATTCCCCTGGTATATGGTGTTATCACTATGTAACTTTAAAGTTGAGACGATGGTATGCTGAAGAACGGCTCGCTCTATTCAGCGTTGCAGCTATGCATGTAGATAATGATGCGGTGAGGCTGCCTTCTCCAGCACTTCGTATCAGCACATCAAGTAAAAAAAAAAAAAGTCGCTCCATCTTCTGTTGAACGTACCCAGTACTCCGTATTGAGTACCTGCTAGGCGATGTTAGTGTACTTGCACGTGCGAAACGTGTGTCTGGACCCCTGCTGGAGGGTTGGTTCATTTGCGAGTGTCATGCTCAGTGATGGCGCGCAGCGAGCGTGATTTGCTGTGTTGGCAAATTGTTAATTTACGGGGAGTGACGGCTGCAAGTGGTTCTCTTTAACTCAAAGACGGAAACAAGCAAGGGATCAATAGATGGGAAAAGCCAAGGAGAAATTTTTATTTTTGTTTTTTTTTATTTGGTGGCAATATGTGGTGACCATGAGTGAGTCTCGACTTTTACTACGAGAACACGCTCGCCAATTAAAATTTCTTCATCCGCTACGTACTGTGTCACTGCTCAACAACCTCACGGGCCTGATTGGAGAAGCTCGCGCAGGGCCTCTCCCCTTAGACGAGGATTCATTGGATCCAGAGGGCTGGGCTGAATCAGCGCGAGCCGTCTCTCGTCCCACGCGGGCTGCGAGGCGCTGAGTTATATGGGCTTTGGGTAGCACCGAGTCGTTTGTCCACTGGCACGCGAGACACGCGTCCTTGGCGCGAACTGTCTCTTCTTTTCTTCTTCTTTTGCTTTAATTAGTTTTGTCGGTATTTTATTTGCCAACGTGATCGAAGCAACAGCCGGCGCCTCGGTGATGCGAAGAGTCAGCTGTGCCGGAGAGGGCGATTGATTGCATTACGTGTCCACGGAACAAGACTGTTGGTGGTCAAATACGGAGTCTCGTCGGTGTACATGTACACGGAGAGGACCCTGGCACCCGCAACGTTCCGTACTTTCCACAGGTACGGGTACTTAGAAGGTATTCTAGATGTTTGATTGTCTGCACGGAGTACTTGGTTCCTGGACGCACACACACACGGGAGCTGCGGATCCCGCACCGAGTGATTCCGGATTGCGGCAAGGCTTGATGAGAAGCCAAAAAAAAAAAAAAAAAAAAAAAAAAAAAAAAANAAAAAAAAAAAAAGAAAAGAAAAAAAACCAGACAAGATCCATCCTGGTGGTGCATTGTCGTGAATCTTAGTCGATGCGAATCGGGCAGGCCACTAGAAATCCACACCGTTGCAACGCTTCAAAACAACAGCACGGCCGAGTCTGTACTAAGCTGGTGCCAGTAAACAATAATGGAGGAGCGGAGGCGGGCTACAGTGCACTTTTACAGTGTCCACACCGTCCGTCGACCAATCAGACGCCCCACCAACCTCCGTGCCGCGGCCATTCAGCGCCTCGCAGCGCCACGCAGCGCCATGTAAACACCCCCCGGCCGCCCCAAAACAGCTCAAAACAACAGGTGGGCCCCAGCACTTCCTGCACTGTGCTCGGCCCCTCTGATAAATTCGAGCGGCTAGTCTCAACACGGCTCTAGCTCCCTGATGCTACCCCTGGCGCCAGGAAACGCCCCCATCGTCAACTGGGGGGGTGCTCCAAAGGCTCCATCTTTCTGCGTTCTTTGCAGCAGAATCGCCATTGCAAGGGCAACTTGGCGCTGCTGATGCCTGTAGAGCTCGTACTTTTAGTGCCTCCAAACGGGCTCATTCGTATGTCGCTCTGCCGCAGCCCCCCAAACAAGCGCTGTTCCCTCTTTCGCTTCTCAACCACCCCGTTGCTTCGCCTCTCTTTCTTGCCTTGTTCGAGCGACAATCAGCACCTGGAAGAGAGAGAGAAAAAAAAAAAACCATCGACCGACGAACAGGAACCAGTTTTTTCTCATCCGTTCGTTTCTTATCTTGACTGTCGCCAGGGCCGATTATGTCTTTCTATTCGTCTACGATCTAGCATCTTGTTACCACTCACTCTCGTTTCCTCTTTGTGGTTTCTTTTTCGTTCTATTTTTTTATTCTCTTTTTTGGTTTTGTTTTGTTTGAGCTAGACTCAGTCCACTCCTTTCTCTCAATTTCCGCCTGTCCTTCGATCTCTACACGACGAGACAAGCGCTCTATTTTGCCGAAAAAAACCGAATCTATCTACTCATCGCGTTCAAGAGAAAATAAGAGAAGACGAATCATACGACATTCAAGAGCCAGAACGTCAGCGTCCCAAAGTGTCGGTGTTGTCCATCAGCCGTCATCCATCGCAGCTCCGTCAGCCGAATTACAACGCCGATTTGATCGAATCAAACCTACCAACATCAATCGCTGCGTGTCTACTTCTCGTTGTTATTATTATTATCGCCCATCGCTATAAGCAAATCGTCAAAGATGGATACGACATCGTACCTCGTTGCGAGGGACCTAACAGAGCTTCACCAAGGTGAGAAAGCAATGGAATGAGCCGCGTCTCGTCGTGGTCGCGAATGCTAATGGCAATGTCAGTGATGAGACTGGTCCCCCGAAAGGGCGAGTGTGTGAAATGCGATGATACGTCCAAGCTTCAATGCCCATCTTGCGCCTCCAATGAGAGCTGCCAGTTTACGGTTCCGCTCGATTGCACTCAATGCCCACAGTCCTTCTGTGCGGTCAACGATTCCCCTACTCCCAGCAACGGAGGCGGAGGAGGAGGCGGACCCAGCGCCGGACCTATTGCTGGTGGTGTCATCGGTGGAATTGCTGCCATCGCCATCATCGCCTACCTGGTCTGGAGATTCCTAATCAAGCCCAAGAGGCGACTCTCTCAGTCGGTGTACGGAGTCGAAGAGGCCGCTACCCAAGGCGGCGAAAAGAACGGTAACCGGGTCACCCGCCGCGGATCTACTCATACTGTCCACTCGATTGCCTCTACCGTCCTCACACGCGCCTCCAACATTATCCAAATCGCATATATTCCCGGCGTCACCAACCGAGCAACGCCTGCGTCACCCAACGTTTTGGTACCCCCTGTTCCGCCGATCCCTATGCACCACACCGAAGGTTACCGCGATTCCGGGGCTGACAACCCTCATTTCTTCGTTCCCGGCAACCTGCGAGACTCGACCTACTCCGGCATCTCCGCCTTTTCGGACAGGACCTCGTTTGCTCCGCCTCGCTCTAGCATCGCATCTACCATCTTTGGTGGTGGCAAGCAGCAGGTCCTGACTCCTGCTCAGACCGTCATGCGTGCCAAGCCGACAATGGTGAGCGTCAAGTCCGGCGCAAGCGCCCCCGGCACGCCTCCTGTCCCCAGCATCGATTACGACAAGTTCAACCCTTCCAAGACCCTTCGACCTCAGAGCGCGGCGAGCAACTTCAGTGTCGGCTCAACGTTCCTCAACAACGCCAATACCGTAACTCAAGCCCGTGCCCAAGTCGTCAAGGTGGGAGGCTCTGGATTGAGAATGGTAGAGATTGCCTCCAAGCCAGAGAGCCAATCTTCTACGACGCTTGGTAACAAGTCACCAAAGACAACAGACGACACCACCCCTCCGACAAGCCGTGGAGAGTCATCGACAGTAGACCAGGGCCCATTTTCTGATCCTCCGGATCAGTTAAGCCCCAAGATCTCCGTCGAGGCTCCTCCTGCTTCCCCCGGCAGAGAAAGAGGATCTATCAAGGAGGGTGATTCTGGTTCACAAAAGCGTGACTCTAGCCCCTTTGGCGATGAGCATGAAACCAAGGACTGATCAATCGCACGGGTCAATGAAATGTGGTGATTATTTTCTTTGTTGTCTTTTTTTATATATCTGATTTCTACTTTTCGTGTTATACTTTTGGAGACTTCTGCTTTCTTCAGCGACGAGAGAATATCTTCAATTATGGGTTTATGGCGTCTTTTATCGGGACAAACGTGCAGGGATTGATATGACAGATGGCGGCACGGTTTGAAGCAGCAAAATGTGGACATCATTTGTGTGCTCGATTTCGATTACCACTTGAATAGAACATGATTTACTTTACTTGCCTCTTGTGTAGCATGATGATTATATCCTTTTGTGATTAACGGCTCGAAATCGGTACTTTGTAAGCTTTGGTGTTTATGTAGATTGGGCATGAGACTGGTTAGGAGGACCAGCGATTGGCGGTAGTTTTTGATGAGTTGGCTGCGGTCTCAGGTATTGGATATCGCAGCTGGTAAGCCGACGATGGCCGATGAAGCTGCTCAGACCTGCATAGTTGTTGACACATGAGACGTAAGTTTTGCCTCCTATGTAGGGGGGAGATTGGCTGAGACTCTGAGTTGTTTACCAAACTTTCGACTTCCTTGCATTGCCGTATCATGGGATACGTAGGAATAGATGATTAGATTGGCCAACCAAGCAGTGAGTGAGGTGAGCGAGGAATGTAAGGGGTGTTTTCCTGGGACCACAATCAAATACCGTTTAGACAGAGGCGGCTTTATATGAATGGATGAAGCGGAAGTGTAAAAGAGAGATTGTTGCTGAATGACTGGAGATGTTAACAAGATATGCGAGACTGTGTGACTGTGATTATCTCAGGGCTACTTGATGTAGGAGCAGTGAATAGTACACCTTATATGAGACTCTATCGTGATATCACCCTGAATCTATAAATCTGATGATGAGGAAAGATATCAGAACGTGACACCGATAAAGACATACACATTCATCCATCCTGCTCGTTCTATGGATTGCCCAAGTGCAAGCCATATAAGCGAGTCCTTATATCGAAATGAAAGAACCAGATGTCTATAATGAGAAGCTCTCTCTCATGTGTATTAATTACTGCCCTCGCTTGTCAATCTCTAGTCTCATTGTATCTTGTCCATCTAATTCCGGGCAATCACGAGCCATTCAATATCATCATTTCTCATGTTTCAATAGCCAGCTTCTTGATCTCGCAATACGCGTATCGCAGACAGTTATTCATCTTTGTTTTTCCTTCTTATTCTCATCCCCTCTCCTTCTAGAGTGACTTTGGTACGGCGGCCAGGTGCACAAGGTACGAGTACATAACGCCAGATTGAGGGAATGTCACCATGGGCAAAAGCAAATTTGCCAATTTACCCGCCACAACCCGTCATCCAAAACCCCCTACATTCCATGAGCACATGGGCAACGTGCTAATTACGTGTTATTAACCTCCCCGAGGGGTGTTTTGGGTATTTTGACATCTACCCAATCTATTTTTTAGTAAACCAGCCAACAGACACTAAAGTGACAGTTCGAGTGTCAAACGAAGTACACAAGTTCCCTACCTAACGTTCAAACTAATTGCTTACGCAAGCCAACAAAGCTCAAAAAGTCCTCGCAGATCGAGAAATGACTGAAAGCGAAACAGAAATTCTTTGTGTTTTTTTTCTCTCTCGTGCAAATTACCTAGTAGTACCCCGCTCTCATGCAGCGGCGTTCAAAACTGCAGCAGAAACAAAAAAACTTACACGCCATCTCCCTCTTTAATGCTGTTTTGAAGGCATCCACTTTCTGCAAGTTTTCGGTGTCTAGGAGAAGCTAGGAGAAGACCGACGGAAAAACAGGTGCCTATTTTTTTTTCTTCTCCTCTTCTTATCATTGAGTCTGGAGAAACGTGCCGATTTCCCGTGTTTAACCGGTGAGAATTAAGAGAAAGACGATGTTCTGCAGGGAGCTAGATTTGACAAAAGTTTGTTTTACGTTTGTGAGAGAGCTCGGTTGTAGCAGACGGTAGTTGGTGTAAGAAAGATTTAACAAGTCAATGCTGTATAGACAGAAGAACATGATATCCTCAAGAAAACTTGTAGACAAGTGTGATAAATATTAGGGACATAAAGGTGGTTAACATAGAAGTGTATGTGTATTTGCACTTCATTTATGTTCTCACCTATTCTATCCAGCAATAGTCTCGGCCACTGCGAAACTCTCCTCTCTTGAGTCCCCAACAAAGCAAGACATACATGCCAACTCCAGCTTGCATATTATGCGTCCAGTCAACGGACCGACCTCAAGCCACAAATCAGTCAAGAAACACACACAACACAACTCAACTCCTCTTCAGACTCTCCCTGCACTCAACTCACATGCCCAAAATCAAAACTCCACCAACAAGATAAAATTCCCGTCGGAACGGCTTGCCGTGCGTATCCCTACTTCTCCAGGACTAGCCACTTATTTCCGCCCCCCAAAAAGGCTTGTCGATAGTAACATCCTTCACGTTTTTTCCTGTGTAGATCACTCGTTTTAGGAGCTCCAATTTAAATGCTTCGCCCTGCCTTTGGGATTGCCGGTTTTATGACACATCAAAGCCTCTTTTTTACTTTCACTGTATGCACTTCTTACTCTAAAAGATCAAGCGGTCAACAGACGGACTGTCATGATGCAAACCGCGTACACCGATCACATTATTACATCATTGAGACCTGCACATCTCTCTTGGCAACTGTACACAGAACCCCTTGTGATACCGTCAGTTCTGTGGCGTTAGCAGTGATTACACACGTAGAGTGACGACGCAAGAAACACTGGGATCAGGTCAATTTCAGGTACCGTAGTAGTAAAGCTACCCGCAACCTCGCAAAACACCCTCTCAATGAAAAAATCCCGTCACCGTCTTTGAAAAACATCAATGCAGTTTGACTTTTTGTTCTTGCTTTTTCCGTCGGCCAAAAGGCGGCAGTGGCCGTTCCCAATTTCGCTCTCGTTTACAAAGAAAAAAGAAAAAAAAGGAGAGACATGTGAGAGATAGAGAAAAAGACAGCTTCTTTAAAAAACAGAGAAGAAGAAGAAAAAATAAGTAGCTTCTAGGCATCCAACATCCCCCTTCTTCCATACCATGTGCGTCTAGAAACCAGATTCTCCGGATAGTATAACGGCAAAAAAACAAAATAAGCACTTTGTGGGATAATAACATGTAAAAAAAAAAGATGTAAAAAAAATTCTGACAGATCCAACAAGATATCGCTATCAACACCCCTCCATGACATGTGCCAAGACGTGTACGGTGATTTACTTTTTATAACCCAAAAGGAAGAGGGAGCAATAGAGATGAAATTGTCGAAGTGGGAAAGGGAAGGGAAAATCAGACTCAACCAAGACTCCTGAAACACCCGCGACCATCCATTCCATATCTGTGGGGGGAAACGAACGCAAAGAGAGAGTAAGAATTGGTATTGACGCAGGAGATGAGAGGTTTAGAGGCGCAATTGGCACCGGCCGGCGCGTGTCAGATAGTCAGGTAAGCCAGAAGAAATAGGTCGCTGCCCCTCAAGAAATCATCAATGAGCACCATCAGGATGTCCAGTAGCAGTATAAACATCGTAAGAATCCAGCGCCGCGGAAAATGATGCCACCTTTTTTGTGATGTGCGTTTGAGCGTCCGTAAGTGGCCTTACGCCATGCGCCAATCGAGGGGGCCCGTGAGTTTGTAAAAATAAATAGATAAAAAAAGATGCTTTTTTTCTTGTTGCCGAATGTCGTCGTCATCATGTAACAATATCGCAAGCCCACCCAACGACCGAAAGAGGAGCCAAAAATCAGAGCGCCAGCTCTTCTTGCCAGCGTATGACATATACCAGGATCCATTCTATGGGAATGAACAATGTCCTGGTAGATAGCATGCCAAATTCGATAAGTAGAGACAAGCACCAAAAACAAACCAAGCATCCGGGGACCAAATACGCTGCCGCATCCGACATTACCCAGCCATCAAAAAATTGATAGGGAGTTGGAAGGCGTGACAAGCGGGAGCCGCTCATAACACGATGCATTTGGACTTGCCCTTGTCGCCGTCCTTGCCGCGCCGGTACTTGTGCGTGTCTCGGCCTCCGCCGCCTACATCGCCATTGCTTGTTCGAGCGCGGCCGCTTGCGCCCGCAGGCGGTCGCGAGGCCTGCTGGCGCTGTCGGCGTAGGATCCTAACGACATCGTAAAAGGCCTTTTCGACGTTGATGCAGTTTTTTGCCGAGGCCTCGACAAACTCGCAGCCAAGCTCCCGAGCCAGGGCGTGTCCCTCCTGGGTCGATACCTCCCGCTCGGTGACTCTGTCGCTCTTGTTGCCCACAAGCATGATGGGCACAGGCAGCTGCGGGCTGGCAGCGGATAGAGGGGAGCCCGGATATGAGGGCGAGGAAGCTACAGACTCCTTGACGCGCTGGATCTGGTGGTGAAAGCGCTTGATGCGGGTAAAGGACGAGCGGGATGCGATGCTGTAGACTAGAACAAAGCCTTCACCGTCTCGGATCCATTGGTCTCGCAGCGCTGTGTATTCCTCCTGGCCGGCCGTGTCGAGGACCTCGAGCATGCAGGGCTGGCCATCGATGACAACCTGCTTGCGGTACGAATCCTCAATTGTCGGGTCGTACTGTGAGCGTAGGACTGTTAGCCATAAAAACGTACATCTTTTTCGGTGGACGGAGAGCTCCTGTTTCTGCCCCTCATGCGCTACCGCCGTTGCCCGAGGCTGTCGCCCAATCGGTCAGGAGAGGGAAAAGCAAGAGTCGGTGTTTTCTCTCTCTTGGACCTTCACGCGCGCCTCTCTCCGTCTCCCCGTTGATGTTTAGAAAGGGCGAATGCTTACCGTCTCGACGAAATGCTGCAAACACAGCTGGATGGTCAAGGCCGTCTTGCCAACACCACCATCGCCCAGCACCACCAGCTTGTACAGCACCATTCTGCCCGCCATGATGGGCGCAAAGTTAGCGGTTGAGCGACCGAGCTAAGACAAGCAATCCTAGGGTTGTTTGGCCGGCGATTCCAAAAGGGCCCGCTAGCGGCGCTGCGAAAGGAGCTGGAGGAGGGGGGGATAAAGATTGCACTGAGCAAAAGGGCAGCGAAGTCGAACCACAAAGGCGCGGCGCCTGTGCAATGGGCGAAGGAGAAGCTGTGCGAGCGGTGCAGATGCAATTGGGATCAGAGACGCAAGTTTGGGGAGGGATGTTTGTGCCAGTGTTAGCACGGCCAAAAGACGAGATGCTTTGGGCGTCCTTGGAGCTGGCCGAGTGGACTTTTTGGTGCTCTTGGTGGAGAAGCAAAAAGGTGGATTTGGCGGGTCCGGCTTTGGATTTGGGATAGCAGGCGTCGAGGTTGGTCTGCAGAGGGTCTGAGGGTGCTGATAGGGGGTTCGAGGCCGGAGCAGCGGTACTAATAAGGGCTCAAGCTTCAGAGCCGTTCGCAGATGTACAGTTACTCGTACAGGACAGCCAGCCGTATGCGTATGGGGATGGGGGATGGGGGATGGGGGATGGGTTGAGTGAGTGATCAATCAATCAAATGGGGATGGGGGATGGGGATGGGGATGATGATGGGGCCTGGAAGCAGTCAATCAATCAATCAGGTCAATGCAACTCGTGTGCAAGTTGCATGCACGGAGCGGAACAGAGCAGAACAGCGCATGGCATGGCGAGTTTTGGAGTTACTGCTAGGCCTAGCATGCTAATGTATGTGCGGAGAGGCTTAGGTTAGCACTGGTTGGTTTGATTTTGGTTTGGTCTGGTCTGGGCTAGGTTGATTGGAAGCGCTGAGGAGGATGAGGGGTACAGGTACCAGCAGCGGTGCAGGCACAGGTACAGGTACAGATGCAGAGGCGGACACTGCTCCGGAGTGCTCGTAGTACTAAGTGAGGTTGGCGTGCAGTCAATTGAGTGAGGTCTGGTCAATGCCCCCCCAATCCATGGAAATAAACTCAACTCGAGGGCAGCAGAACGCGCGCTGAGCGCTGCAGTAGGACCAATACTAGGAGAATAAAACGGCTGTTGGGCCGGCCAACTCGATGTTTCCATCCCTCCATGAGGACTAAGGTCCATAGCAAAGCCTCCACTACACGACCGTTGATCCATCGATTAATGTTGACCCCATCGCCCATGTACCGTACCGTCCGTTCCATGGCACCTCCATTATCCATACTGCCCGCCCAGCCTAGCGCTACTAACTATAAGTCGCTCGAACGTGTGCCTAGCAGTCTTAGTGCCATCCATTGATAGACACTTCAGCCTGTGCTATGGATCAATTGCTGATGCTGATGCTGATGCTGCAACTTTAATGAGATCAAGTGAGGTACCAGCCAGCCCGCACGAAGAACTTAGGTCAAGGTACCTAGAGTCTACAGACGCAGGTAGAGGTACTTGCAGCCCGCTCCAATCCAATGCAAAAGCCCTGCAGGCATCTCGGCGGCCAATGATCCCCTATTTTCGTTCTCCCCTACAGGCCCCCGGGCAGGAGGCTGGCGTCCGTCTGCAGCCTGCGTCCGCCGGTATCGTATCACACCCGACTCTGGCACAGGGTTTTTTTTCGCAGCAGACATGGATTGAGCTTGCGGCCCCGACAGCCATGCGGTCAAGGCGTCTGGGGCGGGCTTTTGGGGCTTGTCTGGCTGTTTCGCGGACGCTAGCTCCAGTAGCGGCAACGGGGGGGATGCTCGCAGGGCGGCCATTTATAATAGCGAGCGGCGCTTGGTGTTGGCGTTTGTACTGTGCAGTAGATACTCGTACGGAGGGAGTATGCAGCGCGCAAAACTAACCTTGAACCCGCAGGAATTGATCTAACTTGCGAGTAACAGACAGTTTGAATCCTTGTGTATGTACTCCGTAGGCGCTGGGATTATGTCAGAAGTGCGCGGCACGGGAAACCATCGGCACGTCGGACCAATTCCACGTATGCACATCTCGAGTGCCATTGATAGAAGCGGCGCAAAAAGGATCTGCCAAGGTTATAGCGTCTACTAGGTCAACAGGCATTGGATAGTACCGACCGAGACGACAAGAGACAACATGAAGTATAGTAGTGCCAAGTGCTAGAAACGCTGTATGGACCAATTCATCGATACTACTATACTACTACATGTACGAGTAAGTGCCACTGTCCTGTAAATGTTCAGGTTGCAGAACGGGTTGCATCGAGATAAAGTCCGAGCCGGAAACAACCAAGCCCATGGACGAGGCCTGTACAGTACTACCTTAAGATACCTTGGTCCTGCTAGCACTACCAGGTACTAATCTATCAATGTACCTTAGTACTACTGTGATGTTTATCAGTGGTACGAATATCAAGAGGCCCTCTCCTTGGCCTTACAACGATACTGCCCAGCAATTGTTTTCTCTTCCTGATTCTCGTGCTTTGTAAAGTTAAAGTACAATATCTGTAACATTGGAGGATCACGGCATGCATCTGCAATGTAATTACACAGTAAAATGCGGCCGTGGTAGGAGCTGTGCCTGGTGGGTTAGTATGAGTAGGAGCCAGGTATACTGCACGGAAATGTGCCGAGTAATTTGAGTCAATCAATGCTAAATGGACGTGCAGTATCAGTACCAGCAGACAGCGCATTCTTTACCTACTACAGGTAGGTCTCTATATGCTCTCTTGTGTTAGTGGATTGTACTGGTACGGCACTCCGGATCAATCGAATTTGAATCCAAATCCTTTTGGCACCTTGAAGCTTTGAGCCACTTTGGTTGGGCAGCACTTTTGCCTCATTCATGCCTGGTTGGCCAACCTCCAACCGCTGCCCTTTACATCATCCAGCAGCATATTAGCCAACCGCCATTGACGCCTCTGCGAGCCGAACCAGTCGGAAGCCTCTCATGGGATAGATGCTGCTATCACACGAGCACGACATGTGCCAACCTGCGGGGCCCGAAGCCCCAGCCTACATGTATGTACGAGTATGTACTCGTAGGAGCCAGTCCCAGTCGTGTCTTGTCTTGTGTCGCTCGCAAGCCTGGCTGCAAATCTGCAAGTCTGGCGAGCGTCCATGGAGATGTGATGAGTTCTGCCGGGGCGACCCGATAACAGCGAGCGTTTGCCTGCCGCCGAGAGTCAGCATTCAGTCCAGTCCAATCCAATGGTCGAGAGCCTCAATTAAGACCGACACGATACGCTACTGCTACCCTCACTTGCCCGCCAGCCAGAGCAGAAAGCTGCTCGACGCAAGGACAAACGAGTCACGGCGGCTTCGTTCGTACAAGTCCAACGGGCCAAAGCAACGCTGCATCCGTAGCGCGGAGCGACTGCGGAAGCGACATGCTCCATGCCAGCAGAGCCGGAAGCATGGCTGCAGCTTCACCAGCGAGCCTCTCAGAAGACGTCGATCTGCAGCGCCGGCCGAGCTAGCGGTCGGAACCGCAGCTTCACACGCTCGGCTGTCCGTTGAGCGCCTACCTTGTACTATTAGGGCACTAGTCGTACTCGTACATGGACAGTTGTGAGCGCGCGACTGCTCGTACCGGTGCTAGTAGTCGCAGTAGTCGTGCTTTTCGTAACTCCAGACTGGCTACATTCGCATTCCGAGATCCCAGCAAAGCCGCTACCAGGCGCGCGGACAAGGACCATGAGATCAATGGTCTGATTTCCTCGCTGTTTGCCCCCCATAATGCCAGGCCAGCGTTGACGGAAAGAGGCTAGACGAAAAGACAGACGGGGGTGGAAGAATCGCTCTCTTGTCATATCTGGTGAGCTGAGCTGAGTGCTCCGGACAAGCACCAGCAAAACCTCATAGCAGCAGCCGCAGTCCCTCCGGCTACGGACAGACAGCGTTTTGCCACATCAGCGTCTCGTTTTGGAAACCATTCCCGCTCCAGCACTGACGCTTCTTGCTGACGTGCTTGACTGACTTCTGGAGAGCATCAAGTCACTCGCATCGGCTTCGCACATTTATGCATATGGCCGTGCGTGAACGGGGGCACAGAGCACGAACCCACCGCAGAGTAAGCTGTGGATGCAGTCTCCTCTCTCATCCTGCCAGAGTCGGCATGTAGCCTGCCTCTCTTGTGAGATGACAGCTGCCATGTCCCTGCTCTGGGAATGCCCGCCTATCAATTCGTCAGCTTCTTACACGCACGACCAGCAGTGCCTGCTCGTGCTTGTCGGTACCCCATCCAAGCTGAAGGCTGAAGGCTCACGAGACAAGTGCTTCTGCAGTCAACACACAGCGCACTAGTCCGGAATACAGTACAGAATATGGGGCTCTCCGGGTTGAGATCAAGGCCGCAGCTTCCAGCCCCATCAAGGGCAAAGACAGACCACGGCGCCTCGCCTTCAGCCAGTAACATGGCATTCTTCTCCCTTTGTCTCCGAGAGGCGGCAACGGCATTCTGTATCTATCTGTGCTCGTATGCCCCCAACCTCCCGCCGCGTGCGTGGGAGCCTAGCTTAGCCTTGCTGAGCACATGGAGCACGACCCGCAGCGGCAGACCGCAAACTACATCCGCTCAACACGCAGTCGACCAGAGGAATTGGTGGATATGATGCTCTACAAGCAGTCAGTCTTCTTAGTACTGTTCCGGGCACCTGTACGATGACATGACGAACCTTGCGCTTGTGACTACCAGTTGCAGTATACAGAGCGTTGGCAAATCATATCTGCTCCCTTTGGTTGCTCTTCCACTCTGCCATCTCATCCCATGCAGATGGCATGCTAAAGATAAGTCAGACCTGCATAGCCTCATCTGATATACTCTGTTCCAAATCAGCACCCAGACAAGTCACGCCCGTCGGGGATTATCTGCGTCTCTCTCGCTTATGGACAGAGCAATATTTGCCACTCTTGGTTGGCAGCCATCCACGGCCCTCCTCACCGATTGGCCGCGCAATACTCGCCGGAGGACGTGCTAGCACAACATGCTACCATTACTTATCCTTACTCTCACTCTTACTATTGATTATAGCATTCCGTATGCACGCGAAGCCTCCATTCTCTGCTCTGATTACTGTACCACTGCGTCAGCGCGGGGAAGCATGTCGTCTGGTCAAGGTCCTTTTTCCCGGTCTGGCCACCGGGCTTATCCGGCGACATGTTTTGGCTAACCCTCGCATCCCACGTCTTTCCTGCATACCGGCACGCGGGTGATGCTTACCCGCGAGCAGCAAGTCGATCCCGAATGCAAGGTTCATCCACCCGAAGCGGCCCATTACCATCTCTCGTGCTAGCTTTCGGGCAAACTGAGATGCCCCAAGGATTCACTCCAACGTCGTCGGTCACCTCATTGAGACGAGTAAGCTGCGTGGTGGGGGTCACGGATTTTTTCGGATTTTTTCGCATTCTTGGCCATCGTTGGGAGAAAAAGATGGATGACTGTACCAGTATGCGTACAACAAAATGCGATGCATGTCTTGTCCAGCTGGAGCAACTTAACTGGCCGTCGGCGCAATACGACTGACCTTGTATCACGCAAGCTTCACATGAACACCAAGCTGTACTCGTACGAAAGAGCCCGCCAGGAATCTCCACAACACCTGCAGTAAGTATCACGTCTAACTAAATTG
The DNA here is from genome assembly GCF_003025095.1 of Trichoderma harzianum CBS 226.95. Taxonomy (NCBI): domain Eukaryota; kingdom Fungi; phylum Ascomycota; class Sordariomycetes; order Hypocreales; family Hypocreaceae; genus Trichoderma; species Trichoderma harzianum. The sequence goes on along the minus strand of NW_020209254.1, from coordinate 1,183,868 downwards.
CATCAGCGGCAGTATCCGAAAAGCCCTTGCCAGGGTTCCGCTCCTCCCCAGTATCAGGATCAAGAGTGTTTCCTGTAGCTGCGGGAGTTCCCGAATGGGAGCCAATGGGACATGGTGCTATGAATTCAACAAGTCAGCGTGTATTTGTTGAGCTCTAGCTTCCAAGCTTTTCAATGGCTGTGGGAGAAAAAGACTGCTACCAATGAGAACTCGGGAGACACAGCCTGTTGTGATGATTGGGAGCAAGCCCCGTCTTATAAGTCAAGCCGCAAGATTGTGGCTCGCTGGATCCGTATCATGTATCATGCAGTGGCTGAGTTGACCCTCCTTTTCCCTTCGTATTGTAGACACCCGTATATGTATTGCATGACATTGGAGTGAATCGTCAAGGGGACTGAGAGCCTAGATTGCCACGATCTACTGATTCTGAAGTCTCGCCCCAGGACAACCAGACCTGAGCTTCTCTTGAAATCCATTTGGAATCAGTCAGTCTGTGTAAGTGGGCGTGTGCAATTGGCTAAAGCTATACATAGGTAATATCGTAACTCATCTATCTCGTATCCCGCTCCGAGGCTGCCAGAATGAATGCAATTCAATAGTCCAAAGAGTAATGAAACTACACAGCCAATACTCAGGCAGTCTTATAAGATATGCCCTCCAAATCGAGTAGTTACCGTCACTCGGGTTTATATTCGTTTCATATCATGGCAACTCGTTATAAGTAAGACATCTCGTATATCAAAACGGAGTCTTCAATCCCCACACTCAACAACCCCAATCATCCACTCAATCCCCAAATCCAGCGAAGCCAGTAGTTTCCACATATTCACAACCCTCTTTTCCCCGTCATCTATCACATTCTTCCTACTCCAGTTCCCCCAACTTCTCCGCAACAGTAAGCAGCCCATTCTCCCCCTCCGTCACCCACAAGTCCACCCAGTTCTTCGCCTCTATATAACGGTCCTCTTCCTTCCCCCACGCCTCCTCCCTATCCCTCTCGACGTAGATTGTCCGCAACCTACAAGCTCTAGCGGCGTGAAGATCCCCGAGATGCGTCGCCACAAGGGCCACTTCTTCCGGCTGCAAGCCCAGCGCTCGCACGGCGCCGAGGTACACTGCCGGGTCGGGTTTGTAAGTCTTGAACGTCTCAGCGCAGAAGATCTTTTGAAAGGACAACCCGCCAAAGTCGGCGAGGTCGCGTAAGAGGCTGGTGTTTCCATTGGACAGCGTGCCGGTAGCATATCTGCGTCCCAGCTCCGCAAGGCCATCGGCAGAATCAGGCCACGGCGTAAGACGATGCCACACAAGACTCAAGCTCTCAATCTCCGTCTCAGTAAATAAGCCCTCAAGATCCCATTTTCCAAGCAACTCAACGAGACTATCGCGGTGATGCTCGTCGACGCTCTTCCAGGCGTCCGTGTCCTTGTTGAAAGATCTCGTAAAGGCACTATACGAATCCCGCCATTCCTGGATGAAGCGGTCCCAGTCCTGCTGCGTGAGGCCTTCGAGACGGGTCTTTAAAGCAGGTGGGAGGGGGTTTTCTTGAGAAGAGAGCTTGCGGAATGTGCGGAGGGAGATTTCGTCTGTGACGGAGGAGCGCCAGTCGACGACGGTGCCGAAGACGTCGAAGAGGAGGGCTTTGATGTTGGTGAGGGGTGAGGTTTTTGAGGGCATGGTTGATTTTCTGCTTTTTTGTGTATTTTGTGTATTTGCTTTATTTTTACATGAGGCTTGCCAGGAAGAAGTTGAATTTAGAGATTTGTCTCGGCATCGATATACTCGAAGCCAGCGTTATGTTGGGTTTGAGTCATACTTGCAGTTGATGAAGCGTCGCCGAGGTTAAAGTTTAGATCTACAAAATCACATGATTAAATGTCGCCATCGACAACCCACCAATCCTCATCATAAAGCCTATATCAACAGAAATGAAAACAAGACGGCTAATAATACGTCGTTAGATACTGAAATTCTCACATGAAAACAGACATGCAGTGAATGCGGATGCCCTTTCCTCGTCGTGTTGTAGGGTAAGGAGGGAGGCGTCTCACCATGTGTAAGTGACCACTTCCACCGTTTATCTATAGATCTGTGTCAAAAGATGCAGATTATCATTCGACTTGGGAAGACTAATTGATATAATAGTATAGATGCTTTTACTGAATAAGAAATGGAAGAGTCAAAGAGTGGTTGCGATGCGAGTTCCTGAATAGTGGCCTCGGTATACCAACCGACACGATACAACCTTCCATGCGCAACATACCATCACTGCACTCCTTTGGTAGGTGGTATTGCAAACTCAATGAAACTCTCAAGGTTTGATAAGCATCGTAATAGCTTAATAGCAAACCCCGACAAGATTTGGCCCAAGCCACCATGCACTCCTTACCGGTACATAACCGAGTTTCATCATCTGCAGAGACGTTGCCTGGAATCAACCCGTAGCCGAGTGTGACGCACTTACATCAAACAAGCCACTGTGATGAATGCATCTCATTGCACATGGCACATTTGCCACATGTATTCCCGCAAGCCACTATCACGTATTGAGTCTTGATAGGCAGCCGGTCAGTCGCAGGATGACGACGAGTCAGGGATACGATAGAGCATTCTTGATGTCAGAGGGAGCATTATGTGCCAATCTTTTCAGGAGATTGCTCCGCAAACGCAAGCTAGAGTAAATAAAGTCATTGGAGCAAGGACCAACCATTTATTTGAAACGCCCGCCATCGCACTGCCGCTGGACTGGAGGCGATCAAAGCCTCAACGAGCCCCATTAGGCTCGTGGCCTGCCTAATATTAGCAGCCAACTCCCAACTAGTCGAGGCTCGATGAAATAAGTTGACTGACATGTGGATGCCACTGCGGCTGTCATTTGTTACCCTTGTCCCCCAACGCCCGCCCTATTAAAGTGTAAGGTACTCATGACTGACAGTTATGAGAGTGACTGCCAGCACTGTGATATTGTTGAGCTTCTCAAGGCCAGAGTAGACTTCGTGTGTGACCAACAAGCCGCCGAGATAGCTGAAAGGAAAGCCACGCTCTTCATTAGACCGAGATCCAACATACCTACGGGCCTTTTACTTCTTTAAATAGAAAACTCCCTTCAGTACCCATTGTAAATGTTGTGTTACCGTGACAGTGACGGCTCGAGCGGGATCCTTTGTGACGAGAGCGCGTGGAGCCTCGAAAACAACACAAAAGAACATAGACGGCCAACTTGCCAACGGCAAAAAGGGAAAAGATGTACTATCATACCGTTTTACCAATCCCGATGAAAACGTGATCGTGCGGGGATGTGGAAGGCGTCTTAGCCGGATACCAACCCCAAGCAGGCGAGGAAAGGTGAGCACCAACGCAGACCAGTAAGGAGTACATTTCCAAAACCTTGTACAAGTACGGAGTATGTTGTCGACACATCTCCATACCAACGGCATCTCCGGGAATACCTCGTTATCCACAAGCTGGCAGTCCAGTCCCCGCCATAGCAATTGCGGAAGAACACAATGATATCAAAAACAGGCATCACTAGGAGGACGCGGATGGACGGCCCGGAACAATGGTGGCCAACGTCCCGCTGTGCAGGCGGCTGATATAGTCTCAGATTTGCCTGGGCCTCATCATTATGTCTCGTAGATTCAACGGTACACTTTGATTGAGGCGATTGGCCCATCAATTAAGTGAAACATTCAAGGCAATGTCCGCTAGGTCGGCTATTGCTGCCGGCATGCCGCTATGTTTGAGTTGGTCTCCCCGTGACACCCTTGCCCCGGGTTAAGTGGCATTCATGATCTGCTATCGGTTTGTTCGGTGGGCACAGAAGTTATTGGCTGTGGTAGCATATAAAAGATTGCACGGTAGAGTACAGAGTGATTCCCTGTACCACATACTACGTATGTACTCGTACTAGGCGGCGCTTCTTCAATGTCCAGGGCAGTTCAGCTCCGTCTTGGTTGTACTCAGCTGAATGTAAGAAAGTAGCCTGTGGCTTCTATTGAATGCTGATCTTTCCACCCTGGGAAAGTGATCTGGATCCCCGGGGCGTTTAAGAAGGCAATAGTTTATGGACTTGGCAGGCGGGGGTAGTATTTCGTAGCTTTCTCTGTTCCACCGGTACGTCTGGAGATTGGCTGCTTGATGCTTGAGCCCTGAACATGTAACCTCTGTCAATGTTGACGGATTCAACAACTATCGAAGCCTCTCAAACTCCCACCTCTGTGTGAATGGGACACAGAGAGACTACGGCCGATATGCCATAGCTACAGCTAGATAAATGGCGATGAGGGCTACCGTACTCGTCTCTGTACTGGACAAGGCCGAACAGCACTCGTAAGTATCAGATCTAGCGGCCTAGCAACTTCATTTCCTTGTTCTTTTTCTTTTCTTTTTTTAGACATGTAATTGGCGAGCAAGAAAACAGACAGAACTTGTTGTATTAGTGCTGTAAGTCGTTCAGGATGGAGGTGGAGTAGCAGTAGAAAGCGGAGAAATTGCAGGAGCATGGTAATCGCCCTATCACCCATCACATCTCAGGCTAACCTGAGGGAGCGAGCTCGACTAGCACCAAGAGAGCTGATGTAGTGGCGGCATATTGGAAAGGTGGAGTATGCCGCGTTTGCTAGTGGGAGTTCCTATTAAGACAGAGAAGCATGCAGTTGTGCTCTGGCCGTTCATGTTCCCCTGCATATGGCCCGCTGAGTTAATCAATCATCGGCTGGAAAGACCCTCAGATGACATGAGGTTTGCATGAAGGAACAAAAAGGTCTGGCAATTCCGTAATTTGGTGGTAGCTTGTTTGCCAACAGCTAATACCAGGTGGGTACAAGTGAGTTGGCCAAAAAGGCTGATGATCGGCGTCCGTCTTCTGTGGAGGGACTACGAACGGCCTAGATTCGACAGCAGGGACGGGAGATAAAAAGCAAAAATCTTCCTTTGCCACTTATCATTTTGCTCAAGTCATCTGTCCGTGCCATTGAGGGGCTTCGACGAGACGCCGGCGCCATCTGTCAGTTGACTGTCTCCGTGGAGAGAGCCTCAAATGCCGTGCGCACGGAGCAAGATTCATATCGTTTTGTTAACGTTCTGATGGCGACTTAGCCTCGCCATGGATAACCTAGCTGTCAGACAATTAAAGATCATCACAAGAATATCCCGTGTACGAAACTTGCACTCGTATCTGTTGATGGTTTCGGTCATGCCGACCCCGATGAACATGCGGGCCAAAAAGAAAAAAATCATCAGCAGGACCATTATCCCCATGTCTGCTCAATTAACTGGGGATGGACCGTACCAAGTAAGGTTGGTTCCCCTAAAAGAGCACGAGGACCGGGCTGGTTTGCCAAGCTCGGCCCGCTTCCTAGGCCAGCATAGTTTCGGGCCTCTTGAAATCGAAGAACAGTGGCCCTGGTCGCGATTAATTTCCAAAGCAGCCAGGGAGGCCAGCTAAAGTAAATGAGCCAACCCGTACCCCATACCAGTGACTTCCATACAAGCGCAATGCCAGGCACGTGTACGATCTACCAGCAGTGCTATGCCCCCTACGGACAGCATTCCCCATAACCTTGGAAGAATGGAGCACAGCAAGTACTGCGCAAGTAGCATCGTAGAATCTGCAGGACGATGCAAGGTACGCGCTCAGGATTCGAGAGCGTGGAAAATAGCCGAGCACCGCCATGGTGGGAGAGCTCATAATAAACCCGGTACAGGCACTTGTGTGTACTCGTACTCTGTTGCAACATCACGCCCGTGTGCTTCGGTCGAGAGGGCAACTGACACAGCAGAGTCTCACCATAGTACCGGCCCGTAGCGCAGGCGACTCGGCGACGTGTACCCGTCCGTAAAGGGGGAGGAAGTAAAGTACTCGTAGGCACAGTCCATTGTATGGGGTACCAATAGTACTGGTGATGACGGCTCGCGGACCTTGAATGATGACCGAATAATGAGACTAACTTTGGGCCAACAATTGCGAATCCTCCCATCATTTCCTGGAGAAGCAATGTAGTGGCTGCTCATCGGCCGCCGTGGCGAGTGTCATCCTGGACCTGGAGTTCCATACGAGTACTTTTACGAGTACAAGCATGGTAGTCTAGAAACATTCGCTCTAGCCAGGATGCTCCTCCTATCCGCGCATACACTTGAACAGGCGCGATTTCGGATAATGTCGTGAGGGTGGTCCTGACAGGGATCCAACCAGGTGACACCGGTAGCCTTGCATATGTGATATTGCCGTGCATCCACGCTGGCTTACATGAATGAATGCCTCCGCGAGATCAAGTGTCGCCGTCCACTTTCAACGGTACGTAGCCGAGGGCCCTCCTTATTGCTGTTATTAAGTTAGGCCATTCCAAGACCGTTGGCTCTTTACATAATTTAACGTTGTTCCCTCATATAAGAAAAGGCCGGCGCAATATCCCATACAAGGTAAGAGCTGGAAGCCCCATGCTGGTGATAATTTCTACCAGCCCTCAGTCCGTCACCAATCCGGGTGCGTTGATAGTCAACCGTATTCCGTACGAGGAGCGGGCACACTCATGTTGCCGTATCATATTCGGTCTCGCACCGGACAATGGTGAAACAAAATAAAGAAAGCCACTGGCCGGATCCTACGCTTTGCGGCCGGGAATGAGACGCCACCGCGCCATCTGCCAGACCAACAGCAGCTGTAATACTGGTGGCTCTGAGCTGAAGGGGGAACCTGACAGGCCATCGGGTTATTAGGACGAATATTAGCCACTCGTCTGGTGGGCGTTTTTGGCGTTGACTGAGGACCGCTAATCAGGACTGGGAGTAGCATGCTGGGAGTGGACGCTTGGGCCAGCGCGGATGAGAGAACCGACGCAGGCCCCTGGCCAATGATGCAGCGGTACAGCGTCTGTAGAGGGTAACAAGCTTGCAGGGGGGCAGGGTGAAGAGAGAAAACAAGCAAGTCCTGTGCCTTCAGCTTTCAAGGAGGGATAATCATGGATGCTGCGGTAGATTTAGGAGGGGGCCCTTGGAGATGCCTGCCGGGCAGCTTGCAGTGGTGTGCATATGCGGCCATCTGCTGGCGTATTCTCGTGCGAGGCAAAGTCCAGGTTCTGCATTGTATAATGTTAGATTGCATGAATGATCTGGAAAGGGACCAAGATACTCTGGGGAGAGTGGTTTGAAGACTTGCTCGAGCACGGCCAGCACTTGACCCCAGACTCAAGGGACTCAAGGAGGCTCACACCAGCAAGGTAGAACAGTAGCAAAGCCTCTCCTCAGCTTGGGCGAGCCCGTAGCCAGTCCGTAGCCAGTCCGTAGCCAGTCCAGACAGCCCTCCATCTGCCTGGCCCTTGTTCCCAAGCTTCCAGCGTCCTGGGATCGCCTCAAGCACGGCCCACATGGACAGAGTCGACCCCGATCGCGCGTCAACCAACCAGGCAAAGTGGATGTGGACAATTAATACTCCCTGCCTCCTGCTCTCCCGGCACCCCGGCGGAATACCTCGTCATTATCTTTTCGTCTCGCCGTCTCCTGTTCTGTACTTGTCGTTATCGCCGTTTGTCGTGTCTTTGTGTTGCTGGCTGCTCCAGCGACAATCTTCAGCTTCGTACGCCACGCAGTTTGCAGGAGCGTTGTCCGACTAGAAGCCGGCTTTGCTTTTCTTCTTTTTCGGCGTCTGTTGTGTTTCAATGGATTAAGACACATTCAGAAAACTATCCACGAAGCCTTTTCAGGCGGTTTTGCTTCTTTCCTTCCTTTTCTTTTCCCTTGCGTCCAAAGGTGAGATTCATGTGGCAGGAACAGGCGACGCCCTCTTGCTCTTTGTTGCCAGCTGCCTCGTTAGCCCTACGAATTCCAAAGACAAACTGACGCCTTTAATTGCTTCAGTTCTCCCCGTTTTCTTTATTTAAATCGTTGCATTAGCACTTCATTGCGAATACCGGCGTCGAGACCCTTTTGCTACCGTTCGGCATCTCCGTGTTTCATTCCAAATTCCCCTTCGCATTCGACTAGATCGAGTAACCGAACCGTTTGAGAAAACCATCACCTCTCATTCCCCCGCCTCCCCATAACCAATGCTTTTTCATTGTTGAAGCGAATTTCTTTCAACAGTCTCGACGACTTCCTTTTTTCATACGAATTGCGTGTTTTAGACTTCGAAAGCAAGACATTAGTACCCAGCCACTGGCTCACATCACCTGCGGCGTGCACAGTAGCCAGAGGGATTGCCTGTTAGACATTTGTGCCGTCTTGTAAGTCGTTTCCCTTGCTTTGGATGTATCACGGCAGTGAACCCTTCAGCACAAATGAACCCTGAGACATTTCAGACCAGCTTATGTCTGCAAAATACTAATGTTGAATGGAAGGATCATCGCCTATGACAAAGGTTGGTTATCAACTGACTGCTACCCGTCACATACAGGCCTAAAACTAGGTAGCTGCATTGACTCAACTTAGCAGCAATGTCGGCGTGGACAGACGACGAGTACATGAATGCGCAGGCCGCAGTCTCGCTGCCTGCGCGAGAGTACGTTCCTTATAGAACACCTTCGACTAAGTCAAGGAAGTCGAGGCGTTCAGCACGTTCAATCACCCCTCCAGCAAAGAAGAAAATTTCGCCGTCAAGAAATGGAAACACCTCCAAGCGTTCCTCAAGGGACATCACAACCGACGAGCAAATAAGCATCCTTGATCCACGACGCTTCACTCCCACTCTGCATGCCAACTTGGTGTCCGAAATCTTGTCACTGAGGAGAGACCAAGAAGAAAAGGTCAAGGTTATTGAGAGTCTCGAAAGTACACTCCAAGCAAGCAGAGAGGAGCAGGACGCTCTGCAAGACAGTGTAAATGCAGCAACCAAGGAGACACGCTCGTTGCAACGGCAGCTGTCGTTACTAGAGGGTGGAACTTCTTCAGCGTTGGGCGATCTTTCACGAGAAAGAGACGAGGCTGTCGACTCAGCGACTGATACGAAGAAGCGCCTAGACGCAGCCCTAAAGAAACTTCGTATCCAAGAGGAAGATTCTCAGCGAGTTCATGAACAGTGGGCCGAAGAAAAAGAGAACTGGGAAGATGAGAAGCGCAAATATGAGCGGCGAATCCATGTGGCGGAAAGCCGCCTCAAAATGGTACTTGATGAGGTCGCAGCCTATCAGGCGAATCACGCAAATGGAGCCTCTCAACAGGGTCGTGGCCATGAGAGCGATGCAGAAGACAGCGGTAGGGAGAATGACACAGGCAGCGTGAGAACAATGAGTCTCACAAGCAGCATTCGTTATTCCCTGGCCAATGGACCTGGCTTTTCTCTCAATGGCTATTCTCTGGCAGATGAGCTCAAGTTTGATGATACGGATGACCAGACAGACATTGACGGGCGCGAAAGCGTCTTCTCAAGCCCACGACAACAACACCGGCGAACATTTAGCCGTGAGAGTGTCATTAGCAAGCTTCATCGAAGGACAAAGAGCATTGAAAGCGTGAAGCGTCCTGGCAGCGTTGCACGTGGCAGAGTTTTCATGAACCAATCAGTTCTAGAGGCTCTCGAAGGCGAAGATGAAGAAACCGAGGGAGAAGACTCTGCTCCGGCTCGTACTCGCGCTACCTTTAAGCCATCTTACGCTGACGCTGGAGTTCAATCTTCTCCTGCTTCTGAAACTTCGTACAACAACGCTGGAGTCCAGTGCTCCCCTGTTTCCGACTATACATACAGCACCACTGGAGTCCAGTGCTCTCCTGACTTTGAGCATAGATACAGTGATGCAGGCGTCCAGTGTTCTCCTCCGGCTCCGGCTCCCGTTCCGGCTACCATTACAGCTCCTATTTCCACCCCCAAGCCTGTATACACCGACACTGGAATTCAATACTCTCCCACTCCTGAACCCTCATATACCGATGCAGCAATTCAACACTCCACAGCTTCCGAGTCTTCATACACTGACACAGGAGTTCAAGATGCACCTAACTCTACAACCTCGTACGCTGATACTGGAGTTCAGTACACAGCTACTTCTGAGCCCACATACGCTGATACAGGCGTTCAGCACTCACCTGCTTCTGAGAGCTCTTACGCTGATACAGGAATCCAATTTTCTCCACCACCTTCTCCTACACTGGAAGTGATGACATCTCCTGAACTGGAGTCTGTCATTTCTGAGGTAGTCGAAAAGAAACCGTATGAAGAGACACCCCCGCGATCGTCCGAAATTGAAGCAAATCAGCGAAAGAAGAGAGTTAGTCTACCCCCTGTTATCGAACCGCCCGCCACACCCCGACGTATGGTGTCATCAGCCTCGCAGACGGTTGAGGTTCCTTTAACCCCTCCGAAGACACCAAATTCAGTGTACGAGCTGCGCGAGGATTCCCCTGTGGAGGTCGAGACGCCGAAGCCTGAACCGAAGATGACGACTTCTTCGACGCAGACCGAGGCTCCTGCTCCCGTAGTTGCTCCTATTGCGCTACCTCCAATCTATATCCCGAGCATCAGCATTCAACCACCAACTAGCCGGCCTACCTCGCCGCACACTCCGAAGCTACCCCAACATTTCAAAGACTTTGGATGCCAAGTCCATATCATTGTTAAAGGCGATATGGTTGACTCGAGCTCTCAAACAGAGGCAATCCAGACAGACAAGAGACTGGCTCTTCTTCCAGCCCATCTTCAGCCGTCTTCTATCACTTCCCGTCCTACCTCGCCTCATCCTTCGGGCATTGCTATTCCCGACAAGAGCGCCAATCCTCTTGCTGGCGGCTTACCTCCTCGAAACCCTCGACGGCTGGAAAACAGCCGGTATAGCACCGAGCTTCCGTCTTCCCCCATCAGCCTCCGAATGGATGACCATGATTTACACGACTACAACGATGATCTTCTCCTATCGAGCCAACGCGGTCCAATAATCCCACCTCGCCGTTTCAGCAGCCTGTTCTCCGGCTTTTATACCGATTCGGATGAGATTGACGAGTTTGGCGAGCTGGACATGAGCGATTCTGAGTATCGAACCGCCTTGACGGCCCCCAGACCTCCATCTAATCTGAGCCGAACCAATAAGCGAAGTTCAGTGGGTACAGTCGCAACTTCACCTGATCAACATTCCAAGCGCTCTGGTAGGACGTCTGTAAGATCAGTAAGGAGCACCGACCTGTATAGTGTTGGTGAGAATGAGCCCCAGTCCGGGAGATCAAGCAGGCTCAACGAAAAGTCACCAGCGCCTGCACCAGGTCCATCAAGCCGCAACAGCGTCACGCGAAAGGCTACCATGGCTCAGACAGGCTTGGCTAACTACCCTACCATTGTTGAGCCCAAGAATCAAGCACCATTTCCTATCCCAGCCCGAGCCAGCTCACGGAAGCCATCCATCAGCACCAGTATCCCAAGCGATGGGCGCAGCACTCCATCAAGCATTAGCGGGCATCGCCGAAGCGGTAGCCGTACTTATTATGCAAACAGCGTTCATGTTCGTCGTGTTCGTTCCGCAAACACTCTGCCACACCATGAACGTCACCGCAGGACAGGCAGCCGAACACCACCTCTATCACCATCCACTGAAGCCCCTGAAAGTCCCGGTCTCCCTCCCCTGCCCCAAAATGATATCACGACGCCGCGCCACCGAGAAGGCAGCACATATAAGAGGCATCGCCATCAGCTATCCAACAATACTGTCATGACTGCCAAATCCGAGGCCGTATCCCAGGCAAGCTCACAAACCCCGGGAGTCGTGGATGCGATTGCTCAGACCATGGTTGGAGAATGGATGTTCAAGTATGTTCGCAGAAGGAAGTCATTTGGCGTTGGAGACGCAGGCCATAAAGATGAGAACAGCAACGATAGGCACAGGCGATGGGTCTGGGTAGCACCGTATGAGCGAGCTATTCTATGGAGCAGCAAGCAGCCATCTTCCGGCAGTGCTCTGTTAGGAAAGACGGGTCGCAAGCGTAAGTGTATGCCCCTGAAGTGAGAATTTCCGTTGAATACTAACATACTCGAATAGTTGCTATCCAATCGGTCCTCGATGTGAAAGATGACAACCCGGCACCTCGAGGTGCTACAACGCCCATCTTCAACCGATCAATCCTTATCCTCACACCACAGCGAGCACTCAAATTCACAGCGCCTACAGCTGAGAGACATTATCTCTGGCTGACGGCGTTGTCATTCCTGGCCCATTCTTATCAAGCCGTGCCCGACGTCCTCCCTGCCCAGCCCCAACAACACCTCTCGGTTAAGCAGCACCCTCTCCCGAACTTTGAACCGCCACGCCCTACGAAGTTGACGAGAGGAGGAATACGAGATTCTATTCGACTGGCCAAGGGCCGAGCAGGTCCGCCAAAGACAGAGCTGGCGAGCATGCCTAGCATCCCTGATGTTCCCACCGTACGGATGGGCGATGTTTCCAGGTTTCGAGTGGCAGAGTCCGTGACTGGAGTCGGGCACTCGAGGGAAATCTCGGTAGATGCCGCCGAACCACCTATGATACCTCGCTTCAATGATCGGACAGGCCATACGCCAATAAATCATGGCCGCAAGCGTAGCAACACAGGAGGTCGTGTGGCCCCGCCGCTATCTTTCCGAGGCTTCTCAGGGCCGACTCTTGGTGAAATCAGCCACCACTCTTCAAACAGTACGGCCGGTGCCAGCATCGAGACGACTGGCTCTTCTGAACTTTACCAGTCACAAGGATCTCCTGCCAGCTGGGGTATAACCCAAACACCGTTGTCAACGGTATCATCTCAGCAAGGCAACTTCTTTGATGCCATAGGTACTGTGCGCATGGAGGCGTTTATTAGCCCTCATGCATACCAGCAGTATAACGAATATCAAGAAGAAGGTGAAGATGATTACAGAGCGCTTGCGCGAAAGAAGAGTAAAGAATTTCGCCGACGCAGCAGCCGAAATCGCCGTCGAGCCCAGCTGTCAAGGAGCACCCGGGGATCAGACGAATTCTTCAGCGGAAGCAAGACAGCAGGAGAGGAGGACTTTTTCCGAGACGACCCCTTTAGGGGCTTTTAAATGGTCTGCAATGGCCACAACCCACGAAACAAATCAACCATCAACCACACACTCATTTTTAATATACCAACGATCCAAATATAACGGATCAAGCAACACCACGACGGGATACCCTTCTTTTTCGACATTATAAACATCTACATTTTGCTTCAAGCCTTGTATTGATATGAATTACGGTCATTGCCGCTTTACTATTTTCTTCTTCTTCTTCTTTTTTTTTTTTGGCTGTTCCTTTGTTGCTTTTATCATTCATTTTTGCGGTGCACGGCGCTGATTTTCTTCCTGAACATATACGTCTGTATTAACATATTTTTTTTTGTCTGCGGATGGATGTAGGGGTCAAGGGGACTCCGAAGCATATACAAAAAGGGGTGTACACAAGGCAAGAGGGAGCAATTTCCACCATGATCTCACGCTATTGGAGGCGTCTTTGGTCTGGATATAGCAAGATAGACTTGGAGATGCGATTGGAAGGGACGGCGGGATGAATGCCCTTTCAGCAAGGAAGATTGGGCGGCCTTTCTCTGGGAACATGGAGATGTTGAGAGAAGGCCAACACTAGATAGTAAAAACTGAGATCAATACGCTCGTAATACAACGAAATTATTACTCAATGTCGCGAACATGGTGTTACTATGATGAACAATTTGTCATATGCTTGCTTCCATGGTCGGATTCGGGGCGAACACCGGCCCCGCCAAAAGGGAAAAAAAAGAAAATCAGTTGAAGGCAGTTGGACTTAACCCCGCCATTAACGCTTGTGCCACCACTCGAGCTTACGACTGTCTTCATTCTTTCCAGCTTTACGCATTTGTCATTCGTTTGGAAAGGGGAAAAACAAAAGAAAAGATTACAAGAAGAGAAATCAGAGAGAATCAAAATCAACATATAAAAGACAACAAAATGGAGGCCGAGACATTAGAGCAGATGCAAGCGCGGCACCGTCGTGAGCTCAAAGACCTCCAAGGAAGAATCACAAGCAAGAAGAAGAACGCCACGAAGAAGACGCGCAAGGGCGTCAATGACGAATGCGCCGAGATGGAACGCCAACTAAGAGAGAAGCAAGCTTCTGAGGTTGCGGCCTTGAATGGAGAGGTAGAAGAGGATCTCGAGGAGGAAGAGCAGGAGGAAGAGGCACAGCAGAACGACGCGACGACGAACGGGGCGAAAGAGCTGGAAACAGCGACAGCGAAGCTGAATTTGGAGGAGAGCAGCAACGAGCAAGCGCAGCAGCCCGGCAAGAAGCGAAACCGACAAAAGGAGCGGCTGGCGCGGCGCGCTGCTGAACAAGAGGTCGCGATGCTGCACGCCGAGCAAGAAGCGTCCAACATGACGGACCACCGGGCGCGCGAGAGCACATACATGAAGGGCGAGTTTGCGGCTCACGGGCTCAGCGAGAAGGACATCCAGCCGGACGGCCACTGCCTGTTCGCGGCGCTGGCGGACCAGCTTGCGCACAACGGCATCCCGCTTGGTGCTGCTGATGATGATAAAAAGGAGCCGGCGTATCGGACGGTGAGGAAGAAGGCGGCCGGGTTCATGGAGGCGCACGCAGACGACTTTGCACCGTTTTTGGAGGAGGATCTGGAGGGTTATGCGAAGAAGATGAGGGATACGGCGGAATGGGGCGGGCAGCTGGAGCTGATGGCCGTGGCGAGACAGTACGGGGTCGAGATTAGAGTGATACAGGACGGGAGGACGGAGAAGATTGGGGAGGGAGAGGGAGAGGAAGCAAAGACGCTGTGGCTGGCCTACTATCGGCATGGGTATGGGCTGGGAGAGCACTACAACTCCTTGAGAAGGGCGACGGCGGCAGCAACCACGACGGCGGCAGACTGAGCATGCATCATGACGATATCGTGAGAGTCTTTATTTGCGTATTCATGTTATATCACAGGTCTATGGGGAGAGCTTATTTTGTCCTCTCCCTTCTCCTTCTGGAAGAAGAAAGGGAGCTCATGGGGCCCAGCTTCGATCTTACCGCTGCCCCCGTCCTACCTACATCTATATACGGCACTCTCGTCACCTTCCTTGCAACAAGAGCACACACTTCAACTTCAGCAACCCTGCAGTGGCGTTACTACCGAGACCACACGGAGATGAAGTCCCTGACGCTCCCGTCCTCATTTGTGCCCGCCTTGTGCGTCCTCGGCGGCTTGACGAGACACACGCGGTGCAGCGCATCCGGGTGAGGCTGCTTGGGAGTGGCGCTGGGCTTGACGTTGCCGTCGTCGGTGTACTCGATGGGCTCACCGGGGTTAGCGAGGAGGGCCTCGTAGACTTCGGGCCAGACGCCCCAGGGAGGGCCTTGCTGCGAGAGAGGCTTTCCGGAGGGGAACTCGAGGCAGATGAGCTGGCCGCCGGGGGCGAGGAGCTGGGCCATGCGCTTTGCCCACCTGGGGCGCTCTGAGGGCTGGAGAGCGCAGAGGAACTGTTTGAGTTGGGGTTTGGAGCTGTCAGCATTTTTTCCCATAGAACGGGGGCATATTATAGAAAGTTTGAATAGGTGTCTTTTTTTTCGTTGCTCACTGTGTAGTCGTATATCAGGTCAAACTGGCCCTTGCCGCCCTCCCAAGCGTCACCAAAGAAGTCGCCAGACACCCACGTCACGCGACCGCACTCGACGCCCTCCTCAATCGACTTGTATTTGCCCTCAGCGGCAGCCTGTTTCTGGTTCTCACGAGCCATGTCCTGAGCGCGTTGACTATAGTCCAATCCGACGACGTCGTAGCCGAGCGAACTCAGGAGCAGCACATCGTGGCCGAGGCCGCAGCCGGGGATGAGAGCCGATCGCCGGATGACGGCGCCGGCGGCGTCGCGGAGCGGGTTGCCGCGGGGGTCGCGCTCGAGGGACGGCGGGATGAGGTCGGTGCGCTGGGCGAGCAGGTCGGCGAGGGCCAGGGACGGTCCCGCGCGGTCCCAGGGGTGGAAGGACTGCTGGTAGAGGGCGTCCCAGGTGTCGTTGTGCTCGGAGACGGGCTTGGAGGCGAAGGTTTCGCGGAGTTTGGAGGGAGGGTCCATTGCGGTGTGTCTGTGAGTGACTTGTGTTGGGGATTTTGATTAGAGGAGAAAGAGATGGAGAGAGGAAGGATATGGATGGGTTATGGAGGGGATATGTAATATGTAGTGAATGTGGTTATGCAAGGACGATGCTTGGGCTTGGTGTAGTGACGAGGGTGAGCTAATTGACTTAGTAAATAGTCGCAGCATTAGTAGCTGCATCACATCATCACATGCAGGTCGGCGGGTGAATGGACGTGACGTATAGTAAACAACTAATACAGTAAAAAGCAATTAAAAAAGCGCCACTTATCAATCCACTGCTGGAGGAAACGAGACCTAGTTAGCGAAACCCAGCATTTTCCCCCGTTTGTCGGAAGGGTCAAAGGGAATTGATTTCGTGGGGATGCTTCTAGTGGCGGGGACGGATCTCGGGTTCGGGGTACGGGGTTGTCCATCCTCGGGGTTTGGATTTGTGTTGAGAGGGATTGCTCTTACGGTATGACTTAGGAAATGTAGACGGTATACGAGGTAGTGTAATTATCTTGTATTGGATTTAATTCATATATGTCCATTGCAGCAAATGCCATCGTCTGTGTCTATTCCAATCTCAAGGCATCAAGAGCTGCATCTTTTTCACAGTGAAGCTGTCACCCACTAAAAAAAGGACGAAGCTGCATATCGATAACGCCACGGCTTGCTTCGGTGGGGCCCTGAAACGAAGAAAGCCAGGATACCGCCTACCCAAAGCGGACAAGCAACTTCGGCACGACAAGCCATGAGCCTCGGCTTGTCAGCTTGAATGACATATCGGCCATCTCCACGGTTGATGATATTCTTACTGTTTTCTTACATCGTTGCGTTTCTTTCGAATCACACCAAATCACACCAATTGACAGGCGGATTCTTTATAATAAACAATAGAGTTACACTGTGTCATCACTATGGATGTCACTAATTTGTTCAGCGTCAAGGTAAAGTATCTCGCTAAAAGCCCCCCATTGATGCAAGCCAGCTCACCAACGCGTTTATAGGGCAAAGTCGTCCTCGTCACCGGAGGCACGTTTTCCTCCCCCAGGCGAAATGCCTAACTAACATGATTTCTCGTCCGCAGGCGCCAAGGGCATCGGCCGCATGATCGCCGAGGGCTTCGTCGCCAACGGAGCCAAAGTCTACCTAACCGGCCGCGACGCCCCGGCCTGCTCATCCGCGGCGACGGAGCTCACAAAGATTGCGCAAAACGGCGGCTCCGCGCACGCCCTGCCCGGCAACCTCCAGGACCTCGCCCAGTGCCAGGACCTCGTGAAGCGCCTCACCGAGCTCGAGCCCAAGGGCATCCACGTGCTGGTGAACAACGCCGGCGCGGCGTGGGGCGCCGACATCGACTCGTTCCCGGACCACGCGTGGAACAAGGTCTTGACGCTGAACCTGCACCGCGTCTTCACCCTCTCGCAGCTGCTGCTGCCGCTGCTGGAGAAGACGGCGACGGCGGAGGACCCGGCGCGGTTGATCCACATCGGCAGCATCGACGGCATCCGCGTGCCCACCGTGTCCAACATTGCGTACGCCGCCAGCAAGGCCGGGCTGCACCACATGTCGAATGTCCTGGCCAAGGAGCTAGGCCCGCGGAATATTACGAGCAATGTGCTTGCTTGCGGACCGTTTGCGACTAAGATGATGAAGGCGACGCTCGAGGCGGTTGGAGATTACGTTCGGAGCGAGGCGCCGTTGCGTAGGATCGGTACGCCTGAGGATGTGGCGGGAGCCAGTTTGTTCTTGGCGAGCCGAGCTGGGTGAGTATTTTCTTCTCTACGTGTTTGTGAGTCGAGAAGACTGACTTTGATGTGAATCCAGAGCGTTCTGTAACGGAGCGTTGATCCGGGTGGACGGTGGTGTGTCCCATGTATCCAAGCTTTAAACGGGGACATGTACGATTTTATTACTGCCGTGCCTTGATTCACAAGCGATGTCGATGTCACGCAGATCAAGCAAGAGAGATGGCGATTAATTCAAGAGGCGTCCATGACAGCCTCGTACAAATTCCATTAGCGTAGGTGCGGGTATTTATAGCTGGCTATATATATGCAATGTGAGAGGGAAAATGATAAGAAAAGATGACAAGGGGGGGGGAAAAAAACAAAAAAAACAATGAAATCCCAACACAGCAGCCGTGTATATGTACAAAAGTCCTGACCTCCCTGTAGACCAACACCGTCCCATCCATCTGATAGAACCCATTAACCAAGTATAAAAGAGACAGCGCAAAGACTGAGCGCGCACCACTTTCTGACGCCGAAATCTCCCGTGTATATGGAACGACAAAAAAGCAAGATGTATCGCAACGGGGAAAAGGAACCAAGTTTATAAAAACCCAGATCATGCTTGTGAAAAACAAAGACGGCCATCTCAACATCACACTCTCTCGCACTCGTAGTGCCGAAGAGGTCTAGCAAGCCGAGCCGAAGATTGACAACCTGTCTCTTCGGCCGACATATTCTCAGCAGAGGCGTGTATCGGCGACGAGGAATCATTTGAAAGAGAGATATGAGATGACGACAAAGCCGGATAAAATAGTTGGATGATGACTGAATCAGATATTGAAATCCGCAAAGTCGCGCACCATGACGGCGGCCTGCGCGCGCTTGGCGGCCTCGGCGACGAGAGTAAAGTCCTTGAGGAAGGGCTCGGTCGAAGGGGCCTTTGTCTGGACGGGGGCCGGGACCATGATGGCGGCAGAGGAGCTGGGAGATTGCCTGGTAGATGAGGATGATGAAGAGGAGGCGCTTGAGGCGGCGTTGAAAGCGGAGGAGGCGTCCATGATGATGGTGGTGATGGTGTTTTGTATTTGAGAAGTTTTGAGAGTGTTGTTGGTTGTTGTATGTAAGAGCGGCGGACGATGAAACCCAAAGACCCGAGGGTGGAAGCGACGCAAGTTCTGGCTAAGACGTGGAGAAAAATATGGGGGATCTGCGCTGGGGGGAACGTTGATCGTTATGAGTCGAGTGTATTCCCAGGTTATGACGGACTGACTCCGGGGGGAGTAGTGGAAAGCGACGGCTTTTTATCTCGGACAGGGCGCTTTTTTGGATGAATTCAGCCGGGAAGAAGCTGGAGCTCTTTCGTGTGCCTAGTGACCCTTTGTTGCGTGGTGTGTGTGTGTGTCTGGTGGGGGGTCGGCTGCAAGCAAAATCCTGATGAATCAATGTCTCACTTTTTTGGTGGTTTATTGTCCCCCTTTGTCTAAAAGCGATGGATGGATGAAAAAGGATTGGATGGTTGATGGAGAAATTTAAAGGAGAGATAAATGGGGGGGAGTGTGATGGAATCAAGTTCGGGAAAAGAAGGGGAATAGAGCAGTCTTTATCTATGGAATGGACCGAACTTGAACGAGTTCTGGATTGCCGGCAATGGACAGCGGACAGTGGACAGTGACAGTGGGGGGGAATTAATTCGGGTCGGTTTTCTTACGATGGACTTGGTTCTCACGCACGGTTATGACGACAGCGCCAGCCGCTAGCACGGGAGGACTTGAGCAGCGGTTTTACGGGGGAAAGGGACTTTGGGGAGATCCGGCCTTGCCTCGGCATGTACTTACCGTACCGCTGCCAGAGTGAAGTGAAGTGACAGGATGGACGAGTCAATGGGAGATGATTTATGGGGAGATGCTATTTTTACTGATTCATTCATGATTCAATCATTCAGTTTGTTTTACTTCCAAGTGAAGTGAGGTGATCTCTTTGGGAGAGGGGAAGTGTTGAACCGCCGGTGATGTACTGTACTGCTTACTTGGACCGAGTTTATCCTAAGCGCATCGACACATGAAATAAGAACAAGCACAAGCACAAGCACAAGACAGTGACAGAGAGCCAAAACCCCACGTCTTCAAGGCGTCTTACAGGCAGTATCAGCGGGTGCTAGAGGTGCCTGCTAACCAAGTCGGTGCTTGTACCAGCCAATAGCAGCGAGTGGGGGTGATTCGACGTCCATTCACAGCACCGACTGTTTGTCATATCCGCATTTATTCACTTGCATTTCTGTACAGGTGCTCTGCTTGGATTCGCGCAATTTACTGTCACAACTCGGCTGCCGTGACACGCCGGTGGCTCGGCCGAATGAGACGAGGCCACATTGTCCGTCTCTTGCATGAGCCCGTGGGCAAATGGGACGATAAATGTACATACATACCTTGCACAGTACTCGTACGTGTGCGTGTAAGAAAAAGTGAAAGGCGAGCCTTAGAAAAACGATCGGATAAACCGAACCCGATCTTCGGAGCACAGCAGCCAACAGCATTGAACAAAGAGCAAGACGGGTTGACGGGACTACTGTAGGCAGAAGCATTTTCCATACAGTATCCTCTCACAAACTTTGACTAGCCTCGTTATTTCTTATGCTAGATTAGTAGCAAACAAGCCAGACTAGAAGCGATCTGCGAATTGGCTGGACCCAATCCAGGGTCTCCTCGGACGTCCCTGCATCTCAAGCGTTCAGGGTCTGCGCTGTGCTGTCTTTTGCCTTGCCTTGCCATGCCCTGCACGTGCATGAGCCTCTACTGTAGCATTAGCTGGCTGCCCTGCACTCTAAACTCCGTCCACTGCAACACCTTGCAAACTCCATACCTGTTGGTACGGTATCCATTGATCTGTATGAGACCCGAAGCAGTCTCCAAAGACAGCAATACAACACACATACTCAAATCACTGACCCAAACAACGAATCGCGCAAGGAGCGGTGAGGGCGATATTACTATCCCCAATTCCCGAAACTAAATCTGGAAAATGGAGATTTGGGGGTGAGGAGGCGAACCAGGGAAAAAACTTAAGCAGCTGAGCCAACCACGGAAACCCCTCTCTCGTGTTTGTGTGGAGGGAAAATGGAGTTTCGACGAAACGATATGCTTTATCTAGGGCCGATTGCAAAGGGGGGAGAAGAAGAAGAAAACGACCAACACATGCGTTCACACGACTCGCGCGGCTTTTTCTTTCTTACTCGGCCTTCTTTCTTATGGCCCTCCCCTCCCTTGATCGTGTTGCATGGTACATGATACGGGCTGCAGCAGCTGTGGGTTGCAAGCTACTGTAGACAGCCCGTCCATGACCTGATTTCTGATACCGTGCTCGACAATCACGATATTATGCTGGCACATACCGGGCATAAAGCAGCTTCAACACCACCTTTTGCAGCATGAAGTGATATACTCAACACCATCTTCATCCTCCAAATGCCCGATACCCCCCGATGCATCCTCCAAATACTACTCAAACCTGTATTACAAGCAACAAAATGAATCGGGAAAAAAACAGAGACCCTTGAAGTTCCCCCCCACTCGGCGCCCGTCAATCTGCTTCTAACCGCCCCACTCCCCCAACAAGAAAGAAGAAAAAGTTTCCTTTTGTTCCCAGACATGCAACGTCACAAGCCAGCGTCTTCTTTTTTTTTTTTTGCTCCGAGATTTCTCCCGAACCCAACACACAGGCCGGGGTTGATCGATGGACCCCTTCTAGAAGCTCGGCCTTATTTTTTCCTTCCATTCTCTTTCTTGCTGCCTGGTCTAACTCCCGTGTTCGAAACCAACAACGACTCAGCCTCAGCCTCGCATCGCCTCGTCGATATTAGCTGAAAAGAACCCCGAGAGCGGAATTAGAAGAGTGAAAAAAAGAGGGGGTGCTCGTGTTGAAACCCATCATCCCCCCCAATCAACCCTCTCCAATACCAATACCTCACACACCCCGCCTCGGTATCTGGAGTATCAAACCCCGGACTCCTCCCTCCCGCCACATGGCCGGCCCCCCGTCTTCTCGCCCCGGCTGGTTCGCCGTTCCGGCCCCCGTCCGCGAGCTGTTCAAGATCTTCCCCTTGACCACCCTCCCGGCCGAGTCTCTGCCCGAGCGAGCTCCCGAGCGGGCGCGTGTACGACCGAGTCTGTACGTCTTTGCGCGGACGCTTGAGGATGCTCGCAGTAGCAGGCCGAGTTTCAATCCTCAGTGCTTGAAGTGGCAGGTAAGCAAGCATACAACTCAGCTCTTTGATATCAATGGCAACATCATGTAATTGCTCATCATCTTAAACTAACACTTTGATCCATCCAACCAGACATTCCTCCGCATAGCCGGCGTCGACGTCCACCTCGTCCCCTCCAACAACCACGCCTCTCCCTCCGGCTCATTACCCTTTCTCCTCCCCCCAACAACACCAACATCCATCCCAGAGAAGCAATCATCGACACAACCAAGCGGCAATGCCGTAACAAAACCAACAATCCCCCTCACGGGCTCAAAAATCCACCGCTACGCCAAAGACAACTCCCCCAGGGAAACAACCTTCTCCGACTCTCCCCCCTCCCGCACCGAAGCCTACGAAGCTCTCCTCTCACAAAACCTTCGTCCCGCATGGGTAATGTCCCCCATTATCCATCATTCATCCTCTCCATAGCTAACCTCTTCTGAAAAGCTCTACGCCCTCTACCTCCACGACGCAAACACACCCCTCCTCAAAGCCCTCTACCTCCCCCCCTCGCCCATCCTCTACCTCCCCTCCCTCCACACCCTCCGCAACGCCGCCACCGACGAGATCCTCAAAACCACCCGCCGCAGCCTCGTCGATCCGCACCGGCTCCTCGTCGACGCCACTGACGCCCTGCGCTCGCTCTCCGCACTGCTCGCAGACAACGACTGGTTCTTCGGCCTACCTGACCCGGGCCTGTTTGATGCCGAAGTGTTTGCCTACACGTATTTGATCCTCGACGAGGCGTTTGGTTGGGCCGATGACTATTCGCTTGCGCAATGCCTGGTCAAGTTTGACAATCTGGTCGAGCACAGGAGAAGGCTATACGAAAGGTGTTGGCCCGAGGCGCTAGGGGAACAAGTAAATACAAATTAAAGCACTCCTTCAATGTACAATAAATAAACACCATCCAAAGTGAAAGAGCAAGATGCTCTTCCATGTAAGAAAAAGCGAGTGTAGCCATCAATACATCCAATCAACACACCATATAATCCAGACCCTCGCAATTCCGTCTTCAATAATACATTGGCTCTATCTGATAAGAAGCTCAAATGTCACTAGTCCAAGAGATCAACCCAGCCCATTCACCCTACTTATCATGACACCTCTCTTTGTAGCTTATACACAAAGGCCCCAAGCTTCCTGCACCGCAACCACGCATCAGCCATTAATTTGACCCGTGCCTATTTCTCCATTGACGAGGAGTGAACGCATTGCGTCCGCTTGCTACCAGAATACCCCAGATCTAAACGCCTAAAGCAACCAAAAGAATGAAAGAGGGGAGGGGAAGAAAAGGGGGGAGCAAAATTTGGATAAGAGAGAGGAGAAGAAGAGGAGAAGAGAGGGGGGAAAAAAAACCATCCTAGCACCAAAAACTCCAAAGATGCGAAAAGCCACACGAGGGGCAACTTGAAAAGGGGACGATGAACGTCTCGGCAGGGTCGTTTCTTCAGACCTGTTGAGACGGTTGAATGCTATCTACCACATCTTGCAGCGAGACAAACGCTCCTGGGCCGCCATCCTTTCGTAATTCTTCCAGCAGCACGCTGGTCTGCGCATATAGCGTTTCCAGCGATGCTCGTGATGACTTCCCCAGCGATGCTAAATAGCTCATGTTAGATGTAACTTCGAAAGCGTAGACAAGGAGAAAACCCACATAGTATAGCAGAGTTCAGCTCTTCTGCAACCGTCACCCGCCCTTTCCCATCCAACAGGTGGCTGACCTGCGGCTCCTTGAGCGGATTTTTGTATGCCACCAAGGCCCAGATTTCGTTCAGCGACTTGCTAATCTCCTTCCTAGGGTCGTTGGCAAACTCGGCCTGCAAGGCCTGGCCATAGCTTAGCATCTTGTTTTCCAGCTTGGTCAGCTCCGCACCATGATCCCCTCCATCTGTCTCCATGTTGTCTCCCCATCCGTGGCTGCCGTTGACATCCAAGTCCATCTCTTGGCCCAGCTCAGTGCCCCTTTTGGCGTCGTACTTTATGCTCAGCTCGGCAGCTCTTCGCACCATCTCGATGAACTTGCGACACCGTAGCTTAAAGTATACCTGCTCGTTGTCGCGGAGGACTTGCGGGTAATATGTATTGGTGTAATCGAGCGCTTGGTCTATTTCTCCATCGAGTATCGCTCGCCGAATTCCTGACCAAAGTGTCAATAAAGACTTGACAGGGGCACACTCTAATAAAAGGCGGCATCGACTTACGTTGTCTGTTATTGGCGTCCTCATCATCCTTGATGTTGAGGCCGTCCACCGTCACGTTTGGATTCAGGTTCAGGGCCTCCTTTTGCAGCTTCATATCCTCTGCAAAAGCTCGAGCCGTCTCCACATAGCCATCGTGTTGGAGAAACTGCAGCACTAGTGCTTGGATGAGATCTGTCTCGTTCATGCCAGGCTCAAGTTGCGAAGTGTCTGCCAGCTGAATTGCATTCTGGATGTTTTCTCGTTGTTCCTGTTACACACCGTGTTAGTGTCCTCCTGTGCAATTGCCAAGACCTTACAAAACAGAGGTAGCTTTTGTGCGTACATTCATCATGTCATCAATGTTGAAGACAAAAGGTGACTGCCCAAAATTGACGGAAATTTCCTCGCCCTGCTTTTTAAGGCTGATGGTCGGGTATAAACTGCTCCTGGTGACGTCGTGAAATGCGACCCCTGTGTCTCGTTAGCTATTTATTGCAGATATGCGGGCGGCACCGTGAACATTTCGCAAACACGTACCAAGCATCTGTCCGTTTTTGGTGAAGAATGCTGTGTGGTCTCGAAAGTTGACTCCGCACCCGATCACGTCACCGCTGTTAAACACCGGGCCAAAAGGCCTGCCAATGTTTTGGCCTGTAAAACACCGGCCGTCGTCACCGTGATATCCCCAAGATTCCGGCTCCCAACCGACAGGCCGTGATAATGCTGCGTTTCTGGTAGAAAACCCAACCGCAATCGTCGTGCTAAGTGCCACGGTTAGTGATATGCTCATCAACGGCATGGCCCGCCTCCAAAAGAAGGAGGGGAAGAAATCTTATTACATACTCGTCTCGTTTGCCCGAAATGATCTGCACCTCGTAGTAGTATATCCCACATTGAGGAGGCATGAAATTATCTGCTCGGATAGCACTAGCCTCATGATCGCGCTCGTGGTGACTCTTGGGCCCAGCATATTTGAGCCCGAGCAAGTTTGGCGTCACCTCTATCGACTGCCACATATCACCTGGGTTCCAGTGGATCGGCAGAGGGGCCAGACTGTCATCCCCATCGTACGGCGTCCTCTCCAGGACGGAGTGCAGTATGCCTCTATGTGAGCCAGGAGGCAGGGGTGTCGTGCTAAGACCCGGAGAGCTGAGATCCTGCCCATTCCCTTTGGTCCGCTTGCCCTCATTCTGAGCTTCTAGTTTGGTATTGTACGCTTCCTCCAACTTCTGAACGTATGTCGACCCCTTGAGATACGAGGGCACAAAGAACCGGTCGTCACTGGAATCCACAGAAAAGATATCAAATGCTCGAGAAAAGGACGGCAAGCTGCCGGTCGGCCTCCACACGTTGGCCATGTCGCCCTGAGCTGCCGGGTTATCCATTTCAGTCGAGGTTGCGGCCGGCGCAGGCCCTAGACGGAGCGAGGGATCGAGGAGCAATTCACCGTTGGCGTCTAGCACGGATGTTCGAGCGGGGTGCGTATAAAAGTTGTAGCTGCCTCCCTCGCCGGGAGGAACGGGGTCGTGGGTGGACGTATATTGGTGTTGGTAATCGAGGGATTCAGCAGACGATTCCGAGTCTGTGAAACCAGATGAGCCATGCGGTTCCGGACTAGACATGACGAGGCAAAAAAGGAAAGAAAGAAAAGGGAGATGAAGGAGAGAGGGCAAGCAAAAGGCAAACGGCAAAGGCTGAAGGGGAGAGGGATTGGGGGGGGTCGTGCCTGGCAAGCGAGCAGCTCAGCTACTGAAGCAGCTTCCAACAAGCTTCAGTCAACGCGCCACTCGTTCCAGGTCCGGCGTCGGTATACAAAGGCCCCGTATACAGATGTCCGGAGGGATGCAATGACGCGGGAGGTGGGATTTGAAGCGCAACCACGAAGGCAGGGAGGATTTCCAACTCGGTGATGTGCAGTATCAAGAGGAGGCAAAGAGAGATCGGCCGGGCCAAGATAACGGCGTATCAAGGGAGGGGGAAACGGCGAAGCGGGCCGACACGGTGATAGTGATAGCAGCCGCCTTTTGCACAAACGAGTTTGGCGCTGGAAGCCCAGAGGGCAGCAATGGCTCTGGGCGGTCTCGAAGGGTCGAAGGGAGCAGAGGCGGAGGGCTGGCAAAGGCTCGACAAGCTGGCTCAGCTGTTGGGCGGAAGCGTCGTAGTTGTCATTGATCGGGTGGAGTTGCAAATGGAACTGATCAAACCACGTCGAGACGCTGTCATGCACGCTCTAGCACTATCACTTCGGGTCTTGTTAGTGGAGCCGCCAGTGGGCAGCGCTTCGACTGAGCCTGGAGCGGCGCATTTCTGGCGCTGATCGGATGCTGTTAGCAGCTTGAGCTTCAGGGCGACGCATCACGGGGACATGGAATGCTTCAGCGGCCCGAGACATTTATTCCAAGGAACTACTACTATAAATACTCGTGCTATGATGTGAATGCCTGTATGTCTGTCTGTACATGCATCCGCTATCCGAGCCGGCATCAGAAGCTCAGTTGCTTGCATCGGCTGTACCTACGCGCACTACCCAGAGTACATCCATACACCACCTACAATGGTGGCAGCCGTGAGATTTACAAGTACTCGTATGACGATTGATGGGGACTAAGGTTTGGATAGTTGACAAAATCAGCCAACTGGTCTTTTCATGTAGAATGAGCATAAGTAAAGGCAAATATAGACGAGTTTGATAGATGTAAGTACCTACCTAGTAGTCTTAGAGAGACGGCATAGGTCCTTGAATATTCATTCCTTTATGACGATACAGCTGCCACGCGCCTGTACTGTCTTTTATCAGCATTGGATCCTTCCCTCGCCTCAATGCAAGTCAGGCAAGCAGCAAAGCAAAGCACATGTTTCAGCCATTTGCCAGCTCGCCAGCCACCTCCGCCTTATGATGGCATAACTCAACTCGGCATAGTCAGCCACACAAAGAATGACTAAGCCGCATGAAAGCACGCGATGTCCAACTTCCGCACCGCAACCAACAAAGTACACCGAAAGCTCTCAATCCCCAAGTTAACTCTTAGCAGTGAATCACCAACACTTGCAAATCAAAAACTCAAAAAACTAAAGCAAATCCCTCCTTCCCACATCCCAAACGCAGGGAAATCATACAAGAGAGGGCCCGAAAAGGCGACCAACCGCCGGCATGGGCTAAAATAGAAAATAAAAATTTTGTGACTGATAATGTGATGCAACTTCGAGCTAAACCCGAGTAAAAACTGAAACTAGGAAGAATATGCTGGCCCTACCTTACCTGGCCACGACGCCACGCCACCCCGTTCGACAAGCTGAGCCAAGAACGTGTGAACAAGTGTCGATAAATGGCTCACCCCCGGCGCAAAGTAAGCTGGGAGTTGTTCAGGCAAGGAAGCCCAGATTAAGCTGAGACGCATGCCCAACGGCATGTTTTCAGTCTACTTGTTATGCAAATGCATTACAAGATTGTGAATGTAGATGTTGAATGGAAATTGAGGCGACGGACGTCGGGTCGGAGTTCTTATGGCAATGATGATGCCAGATCAGAGACATGAGATCGCACGGCGCTGCCTGCCTGCCTAGGTATTCACCGATTCTCATGCAGCGTAACACAACCCGCTTGCAGCGGCCTGGTATAGTAGTATTTAAGCATTTACAACAAAGACATGTCTTCACCGCTTCTGCTCACAATATTCAACCTGGGGAAAGTGGCGGTATTAAGCCAAAAGAAAATAATTGTATTGCCGCAGCCGGCCAACAATGCCAACCTATCTACTCTTGAACCCTGAGCATACCCTTACATACATGCAATTACGCCGACAATGATCCCGTTACTCCCGTCTGCGCAGATCCTTCGAGGACCGGCAGAATGTTCCCCCCAGCCAACGCCAGCGACAGCAGTGTCGCTTTGTAAAAGACAGGCTATTATCAAAGATACCCGAGTGTACCGTCCTCGGAGCCAATGAAACAGAAAGCAGAACCCGAGCCCAATTTTTTTTCTAGGTTTGGAACAAACAGTGCCCAATGTAGGACGGAAAAGAAAAAGAGAGAAACAAGATGGGGTGGTGGTAAATCAAAAACACAATGAGTAGATGAAGAAAGTAGGCGGCCCGTAAGCCAAAGTGAAGAAGAGAATAAGAAAAACTCGGCGCGAAAGCACTTATGATGCTGCCGCCACGGCAATGGGTGCTGGAGACGAGGCTTGGATGCTAGGCGCGCTTTGCATCTCGACATCAGGACCGCTATTGCTGTTGGCAACGCTGTTGCCTTCGTTCCCGGTTTCCTCTTTGTTCTCTTTGTTGCTACCTTCAGCCGACGGGGCAGCAGAGTCTTCGGTGCTGGATCCAGGATTGGTTCGCGGAGGCGCAGTCCATCGTGGGATCTCCCAGGAAACTCCTGTAAAACTCTTGAGTTTGAAGCCGCCCTTGGCCCATTTCCGGCAAGGCTTGCCAGACCGGTCGAGGGCTCGAAGGCCTGCGTTGATGGCTCCTTGGTTTGCCTTGGGACCAAGCTTGTGGGCAGACGGGCGAGCCGCCGCACTGCTGTGGTCGATGGTGCCATCCTCCCTGCATTGAGACAACAAAATTAGCATATTGATTAAGAAATTCATTGCCGTTGAACGCCATGTATATGGTTATACTTACAATCGGGGCTTCTTCTTTGGGCCCGGCTTGCCTCTGGGCTTGGGTATGCCGTCTATGGTGCCATTTGCAGCAGCCGCAGATCGCTTGACTCCCTTCTTCTTCTTTTCATCGGGGGGTCCCATTGGCGTTGGAGCAGGTGTGGTTTCAGCGGCCGGAGTAGCGGCATTTGAGTCGGATGCGTTGTCGACATTCGAGGCGGCTGTAGACACAACCAGCGCGCTTGGGCTGGCCGGCGACTCTTTAATTTCCGAGGTCTCCTTTGAGCTTTTGGAGTCTGGGGATTGAGTCCCTTCGTCAATAGACACCGAGGGAAAGATGTCGCGTAGCAAAGCCGGCGGCACGCTGAGGGTGACGAGCAAACCGTGTTTGGTCGCCGATTTGCGTCGGCCGTCGGCTGCCTTGGAGGGAGGCATCGCGTCTTGGTGGAGGAGTTTGGACTGATTGATTTTGCAAGAGCGAGGAGCAGGCAAGGCAAGGCAGGCCTCTTTTGATGGTGCCGATGGTCAAGCGGCCCGACGATGGTATCAAGCCCGACGACGATGAAAGATTTTGCGTCGGCAATGGCGTGGTGGAGCGACGCTGACGGGTGCGGCGGTGGTGATGGCAGAGGGCTGGTGATGATGGAGAGGAGCAAAAATGGGAGGATGACGGGAAGGCCGCGCAGGTTTTTTGGGCGGTGCTCTGAACCACGGGCGATGGGCTAATACCTAAGGTTGGTGGTGATCCGGCGTGGTGGTCAGGGGGTCTGGGGGCCTTGCGTGGAGCAGCAGCAGAGAGGCAACTCTGGAACTCTGGACTATATTAGCAGGCCGGCGGTGATAGTGTCATGTCATGAGCGCAGGTGCATCGCGGTCTGAGAGAGAGGAGAGGCGAGGGGAGAAAAAGAGGCGGGAGGCGGAGGGATTTTCATTTTCTGGGGTCTTGTCTCGTAAGGTTCGGGGCTTTGGTCTCATCCTCGTTTTTTTTTTTCGGGCCAGAAGGGCGGCGGCGCACAACGCAAAAAATCGGGCAGCCCAGAGGTTTCTTGTTCGTCAGGACCGTGACGCTCCAACACAAAGGGCGAGGGGTGGAAGATTCAGGTGCCGCGCTTAGTGGCGACCCAAAACGGGACTAGCGCAAAAGGCAGGCCAGTCCCGAAGAGGTCCTTTTTGAGATTTTAGGTGGCAGCTCAAGTAGTATTTTTGATTTTCCTCGCAATATTCAAGCCTCCGACGGGCCAATCACGAGCTAGTCTGGCTAGCCCTGCGACGGACTGGGAAAGGTTGATCCTGGGCGCGTCTGATAGGCTGCGTCAGATTAGGTAAGGCCGCGGTTGGAGCGCTCCTTTGTACCTTTTCGTTGAGCTCGCAGAGCAAAGTGCAGCGCAGCCTTGGGGATTTTTCACAAGTTTGCCTTGGGCATCGCATTGGATCCTTTTCGCCCTTCTTTCTCACCACCCAAAAACGGGCTTATTCCAGCCATCTCCAGTTAACCGAAGCCGGCGTCCCACTGGCAATCACAAGCCGCCGTCGCCAAGATTCAATTTCGGTTTCGGTAGCAATGAAAAAAACGCTCTCAGAGACAAACTCGAGATGCTGCCTTTTCCCTATCAGTGAGCCTCCTACCGACTGCGAGCTGCGCGCTTTGCTCTTTTATCCGTCTCCCAATGCGCAGAGCGTTTGTCTACGGTCGCTGTGCTATGGGGCTTCACGGCGAAAGCATCTAGATGATTGACCGCGCCATTTTGAAACTATCGAGGCCCATTTCGCCTCCGTACAGTGCTTTTCCAAACCTTGGAACCTTGGGTCTCGGGATAGTGTTGCAGCTAGGCGCAGTGCATTCCCGCCCAGGATGGCCTTATTTCGGGAGCATCATCATTCTGCATCTCCTAAGCGGGGGTTCCGAGTGTGTACCCTAGGCAGTTCTCCCACGCGGACACGCAGCCAACTTGTTCATGGATGACTCGTCTATTCCACTGGCTTCTATACGCAATCCGAACTTACCGACAATATCTCACCATGTGCGCTTCCCAAGCTGCAAGAGATGCCGACGTCATCTGATGCGCTGAGTAATTATTTTGATTTCAGTTCGCTTTTTTTGTTGATCATCTCCCAAAGTTCGAAGTGCGATAATGAGGAAGTTTGTCCTCTGCCGACGAATTGGCCGTAGTTGAGTGTTCATCGACAAGAACTGAAACGTCAGTCACTGTTACCAATGATTTCGAAGAACAGGTAATCGCGCGCTGAGATGTTCATATAAATGCTTCTTCCTGATATTGTAGCTATCATCTGCATACAACCGGAACATTCGTAATTCTTGCTGTAAAGACTGTAAACTAAATCAGAGAACCAGACATGCTTGATCAATCATTCAAATTGCGTTTCGAGTGTGATCGAAGCATACTTTATCAGCCCTACTACGATCAAGGGTCCAGCTTTTGAATCAGTGCCAGAGACTAGGATGCAGCTGTTAAGACCCTACCGGACGCGCAGCCGATGATTTGCTGTATAACAAATAATATGAAAACTGTTTAAAGGAGCTCTCCTAGAATATGAATGAGTTGACTCAGTTGACGGCTTATTCAACCTACTACTCAACTCAACATAAGGCCTTTCGCAGTGAGCAAAGGACTCCATACATATGCCAGCTACCATACCCAAACACCCAAACGAATCACAAATTGGCAATTGAATTGCTTCGTCCGAGACACCGTTTCATCCAACGCATCGTCGAAGATGACTGGAATCTAGGGCGCGCAACAATGGAGCCTGGTCGTCATCCCAGCTGCTGGAATGCTGTTGCTCCTCACAACGACCCGCTGGCCTCAGAAGGTATATCATGGGCAGAAAGTCTTTCGATGTGAACGAATGCCAGGTCGATTTCATCACAACTACTTCTTTATCTTTCTGAACCTCAATTATAGTAAAGCTTATTAACAATCACCATGGTTCTTCAGCATCTTCCTCTCATCGGGCTCGCCTTGAGCCTTGTCCACCACCACAATCACGCAAGATCATCTCATCATCATCCATCTCTCCCAGACCACAAACCCGCTGCCCAAATTTCTGCCGACACATCACCCCTTCAACAAGCTCCGAAGCTAATTGCCGCTCGAGCATCAGATGAGACTCAAAATACCACAATCCAAGTTTCCCAGCACCACCTGCAGACCATCCTCGATAAGATCAAGACTCTTGAAGAAGAAATTTTCAACATGATGCGATCCAAAGCTGACTCTTCTCTAGATTTAGATTCTACGCCCGCGAAAAATGCCTTCACGGATTCTGGTACTATGGCGCCTCCAAAGCCTGAAAAGCTGGTCGTAACAACGCGCGAACAAGAGACTACCCCGGCAAGTGAGTTTTATGATCAGAAATAGACTCGAGAGTTTAGATACTGATTCACGCTCCAGCAGCCATCTTTGGAGGTTTATTCAAAGAGGCTTCCGTCGACCTGGACACCTCAGCTATATCAGATAGCATGTCCACAACGATAATCACATCAACTACCCGGATCACGCGAACAGTCACCGTAGTGCCCACGGGAATCGTCACGGTGACCACGTTCCCATCCCACCTTGCAATGGTAAGTCCTTGGGTAGCCACCCAGAATAGCTGGTAATGCTAATGCCGGCCTAGGAGAGCAATTTCAAGGCCATTATTCCCTTCGTCAGTGCGACGGCAGACGCAAACCCGCCAAGAACAACCCTGAGCGTTGATACTCTGAGCGGTGCTCGTGTCCGGCTTTTTAATCTGTCATCAGCATCAACAGCAGACGCAAATCCGCCAGAAACAACCCTGAGCGTTGATACTCTGGGTGGTGCTCGTGTCCTGCCTTTCAATCTGTCATCAGCATCAACAGCAGACACAAATCCGCCGAGAACAACTCTGAGCGGTGATGCCCTGAGCGGTGATCATATCCGACCTTTCAATCTGTCATCAACATCAACATCAACATCAACAGGCGTTGATGCAGAACAGGGACGGCCTACAATCACGGCCATGGCCTTTAATGCTTCAGCGAGCATTCATCGGCTATCGCTGTCGGCTGCTTCGAGTGGGTTCAGAACCCTCCGAAGAGCGGCTTGATGTGTCTTGGAAGACGATGGAAGGGATAGTGGGATAGTGGGGAAGAGAGGGGGGAAGTGGAAGGAAAATATGGAAAGGCAAACGCGGAAAGGAAACTGGAGGAGAGAGACATGACGAAAGGCGTTTGGATCGGCACTTTGCTTTTTGACTATGTACACTACTAGATGTACGGAGTAATATTCACTGATTTTTTTTGCTCTTCTTTTGCTACTTGTTTCTCGTTTGTAATGTTTACTACGTGGGATAATGTCCATCTCCTGTGGGACGAGGAAATCTCTTCCACGCTCTCCCTCCCACAACTTGCCCGATTCTAAACGAGCGAATCACATCTTTTCCATTAATCAACGCTCCGGCCTAATCACCGACTCCCGGATTCATGTTACGTCTTAGTGCTCCCATTTGTACCTGTACGAGCAACGGAAGGCGCACTCGGGGGTTGCACGGAACCCGCCCACTTTTCGAGATACTTCTGCTGTGCGCCACGCAGACCGCGGGCAGCTTGTACCTGGCTTGGTCGACAAAGCAAGGGCCGGGTCCGATCTCGTCTGTGGCCGGAATGATTCCGGCCAATGGTCCAGTAAAAAGGCCGGTCAGTATCGGTAGCCTGTGGGGCGAGCTGTGATGAGTCCGGCCCCTCCCCCACAAAAAGCTGAAGCTTGTTTTACTGTACTTTAGGGGCTTATCAGGGACGGGAAGAAGTTCTGCAGGGACGGGACAGAGAGAGCGGAAGAGCCTATCACAATGTCTCACTTTGTAATCGTGCCTGTCTCGGATGGGTGAATGCGAGTTTATATGCTGTTGAACATTCATATCTCTACCGAGTATTCAGTATCTAGTTACATCCTTACAGTTGTTTGTATACAAAGACATGATGTAAGTGTGTGTAAGAGACAGTATCTGCACATCTCATTCACACACGGCCCAACTCGCCCTTCGCTGGTCATGCTCCCCCCTTGCCTGGCCCGGTGGTCGGTCTTGAGTACAAGAGATAACGGCGCTGGCTTGTTTCTGTTACGTGAAGTTACGCAACTAGCTCTCCGACACCTTCCTCTATCAGTGCCAACAGGAGTCTCGACCCGCTTGCGCCGCCGTGCGTCGTGACCTCATCCCCACCCAGTGGCCGGAATCCATTCCGGCCACCGGGTACTTAGGCGGCGGCGCGGACCCGGACTGACGATGAGAGAGCCCCGAAACTCTCAGACTCTTCAGAGCGAGTTTGACTCTTTGCCACCTCTTCTTGATACCACTCTTTCTCTTTCTTTGGCTCCTTTGCCCTGAAGACTGCGCTCTCAGTCAGCCGTTATACCACTTACACCACATCACTTACACCATCAACCACTTACACCTTTTTCACATCACTTCACACTACCTCACATTACTTCACCACATCATCATCCTCCCATCTCTATACCATATCCTACACAATGGGTTCTCTCTCAACAAGCACGCCTCCCTTCGAGGTCCTCACCGATGCCCGTCCTGATGACAACTCCCTCCCTGCCTTCTTGGTGTCTACCACCAGAGGCTTTCTCCCTCGTGCAGACCCCATCGTCACCCTCCCCAAGGAGTTTGACCCTCTCGAGTCCATCCTCCAGCGCATGCCCGTCAAGACTCTGTCTGGCGAGCCCGGCCTTCTTGCCCATGGCAAGCTTGGTGATGAGGTTGACTCCAGCTTCCCCGACCTCACTGATCACATGGATCTCTACAAGGATAACCTTCCCCTGATGAATGCCTTGTACCGAGACTACTCTTTCCTTGCCTCTGCATACCTCCTTGAGCCTTGCCACTTGCGTTTCCTCAAGGGTGAGAGCTATGGCTTGGGACGTCAGACTCTTCCCAAGAACATTGCTCGTCCCATTGCTCGATGCGCTGAGATGTAAGTCACATCTCGTATACGCCATGTAACCAGGGCAAGCATGCTAACTTATTATCACAGCACTGGCTTCATGCCCTTCATGGAGTATGCTGGCTCTTATGCACTCTACAACTACCGACTGGAGGATCCCTCCAAGGGTTTGGAGTATGACAACATCCGTCTCATTCGCGCTTTTGAGCACGGTCTCGACCCTACCTCCTCCGAGGCTGGCTTCGTTCTTGTCCACATTGACATGGTCAGAAACTCTGGCCCCCTTGTTGCGGCTACAGTCCGCTGTCTAGAAGAAGCCTCCAAGGCTTCTTCCGGCCCCGCCAGTATCGAGCAGCGCAAGTCCTTCAACGAAGGTCTTTCTGAAATCGTCACTTCGATGAAGAAGATCAACGCCGTCATGGAGACCATGTGGGGGAAGTCTCGTCCCAGAGACTACACCAGCTTCCGCACTTTCATCTTTGGCATCACGGCCCAGTCCATGTTCCCCAACGGTGTCATCTATGAAGGCCTCTATGATAACAAGCCCATGTCCTTCCGAGGCGAGTCTGGCGCCAACGACTCCATGGTGCCCCTCATGGACAACTTTTTGCAGATGCCCATGCCTGATACTCCTCTGACGGCCATCCTGAACGACTTCCGTGAGTATCGTCCCAGCAACCACAAGACCTTCTTGCAGTACGTCAAGGGTCGCTCTCAGGAGCTGGATCTCAAGAACTATGCCCTCGGCTACAAGGGCGAGCCCGAGTCAGAGGAGCACAAGGAGCTCCTCCGCCAGTCTCGCAGCCTGTGGATCCAGATCCTCAACGAGGTGCGAGACTTCCGCTGGCGCCACTGGTGCTTCGCCAGAGAGTACATCCTCAAGCAGACATCTCACCCAACTGCCACTGGCGGCAGCCCCATTGTCACTTGGCTCCCCAACCAGCTGGAAGCCGTGTTGGCGGAAATGGTGGACGTGCACGACAGAACCAAGGGCCAGCACCAGAACGGCTTGGGCAAGGTGGCCGAGGAGATTATGGAGGCGGCACTGCGACAGAGGGATACTCTGCGGAAGGAGGTTGACAAGTTTTGCGCTGAGAGAGGCGTCGCCAGAGGGTAAGGGGATTTGGATTGGATTATACCAGGTTGGATTTCTTTATGAGTGTTTGTCAGAAGTTGTATGATAAGACGATCATGTTGGTTGTCGTTTGCGTATCTGGGTTCATATGTGTAAGCTGGTAGTAAAAAAAGATTGAACTTGCGTGTCGTTACAAATGTTGAAGCTTGTGATCCGTCTCTGTCCTTTTGTGCAGGGCAATAAGCACTTGCTCCTAAATTGCCTAACACGGATCGCCTTAGCAGTGCACCTATTCCCAAACACACCTAGGACATTCACCAGAACAAACGCATGTGGTTCGTCCAAAAACCAAACGTCGGCACCCGGAAAAAACTCTCCCATTTGACAAAAGTGTCTCGTGAGTCTTTGAGCGGGGGGGAAGCAACCAGGACAGACGCCCGTTCATGCAACAATAAATGAAGTCGCATCCACAGCACGCCCCGGCTGCATCCACTCGCGAATCCAGCCTTTCATCCACAATCAGCATCATTTTGGTTTCTGATGGGAGAGAGGGGAGAGCCAAGAGGCCGAGCTTCCGTCGATTGAGCCCCAAATCTGACCGAAGCAGAGCCCATTCATTCTCAGCAATGCCAGCGTGACTGACTTGCTCACCGCATCCTTGGCTTCATTTGGAACGCCAGTGGATGGGACGGATTCCATATGCAACCTTCGGCTTTATTTCTTCCTTTATTCCCTTTGCACTGGTGCCCTATCTCAATGAGGATGCAGAGCCCGCAGATGGGCGTCGCAGCATGCATGGATGAGCCGGCCGGGCTGATGTCGGGGTCCCTCTTACATTAGCCTGCTGTCCTCCATGAATCCTTGCACGACAGGGCCACAAGGCTGGCGCGCAACAATTGCTCACGTAGCGTTTTTCATCTTTCCTCTTTCACCTCATCTTTTTTCTTCTTGCTGGTAGAAGCTCTCTCTCTTTCTGCCGGGAGGATCGATATCCGAGTAGAAGTGAGAATCGCATCAAACCCACAACGCAGCAAAGGAAAAGGATGCCCTTGTCGCCCAACCAACGATGAGGCTCCTCCTCATCCTCCCGCTCTGCGGCCTCGCCATTGCCAGCGCCGCCAGGGACCGATACGCCGCTCTGCAGATCGTCCCCGATGGACTGACGCCGCGATACTTTGTCGATAAGTCGCATCCGCTGTTCAAGCGCGAGGGATCATGCGGCGACAACGCCCACAGCTGTAAGACGACACAACTCTCCTCTCTCACTCTCTCTAGTTTCACCACCATTGATTTTGTCGCCGCTTCTGGGTCTTCTCATAACTTCGCATTGCTAATCTTATTACACAGGCCTTGACATTGGTCACGGCGACCGCTGCTGCAACAACAACAGCTACTGCTACGTAAACACCTCCGACGAGCCCAAGTGCTGCGCAATCGGCCAGGCCTGCACCTCAGACAACCCTTGCCCGGCCAC
This sequence comes from Trichoderma harzianum CBS 226.95, assembly GCF_003025095.1. NCBI lineage: Eukaryota > Fungi > Ascomycota > Sordariomycetes > Hypocreales > Hypocreaceae > Trichoderma > Trichoderma harzianum. Next base: position 1,146,628 of record NW_020209254.1, on the reverse strand, counting down.
CGCCGTCCGCTGCTCCGTCACTCGCACAGTCACAATCACATCCACCTCATCCGCCACCACCAGAACGACATCCAGAGCGCCCGTCATCACACGGACAACCACCACCGTCCTCACCGGCTGCTGCGGCCGCGCCTGTCCCCAGACGAGCTTCTACCTCTGCGCCTCGTCTCTCGGCGGCAACTGCTGCCCCTTCGACTCCAATTGCCAGGCCGGCGGGCACTGCGTCTCGACGAAGACGAGCCCGCCTCCCGGTCTCACTCCCGTTGCTGACGGATGTACTACTGGTCAGTTCCGGTGCTCTGACGGCAACGGCTGCTGCAACAACGGCCAGGCATGTACTTCGTTCGCCGGATCGGCCTACTGCTCCACCGCAACCGGAGGCCCGACCAGCACCCTCGAGGCCGGCGGTGATGACTCCAACTCCGGGTCCTCATCGTCCGGCGGTCTCTCTCCCGGAGCGGAAGCGGGTATCGCCGTCGGCGCAGTGGTAGGCGGCGGTCTCATCGTCGCGGCAGCCGTGTGGTTCTATCTCACAAAGCGGAGAAATGCTGCAGAGCGTCGTCGCGTATACAACGACGCCTCCCTACAATCCGGAGGCGCAAACGGTGCCGCCCCGGGCGACATCCCCATGGCCAATACACAATTGTCGCCGCAAGCCCAGGCGGCGCAGCGCTGGACAATGGTCTCTTCCGTCACGCCATCCGGCGCCGTGACCGATGCAGGCACGGTCAGGTCCCCGTCCTCTGCCCCGGATCCCGTCGAGCTTGCGACGGACCAGCGGATGGAAGTGGAAGGCTCCGAGGTCTTTTCGCCCAAGTCCGGCGTCAGCAGCATGGCTTTGGCGGACATCCGAGGGCCGGAGACTACGGACGGACGATTCGAGCTGCACGGGTCGGACGGGTTATGGCCATTGCCTTCGCCAACCAGTCCCTTGCCCAGTCCGCCATTAGCCAGTCCGCCATTGCCCAGTCCACCGTTGGACAGTCCGCCATTAGACAATCCGCCATTAGACAATCCGCCGTTGCCCAGTCCACCATTACCAAGCCCGCCAATGCCGGACCATGATCCGAATTCTCACCTAGGCCATGAACAACAACAGCCTTGATGGGAAGGGAAGGTTTAATGATTAATGGAGAAAGAGATGTTTTGAGGTTTATAAACCCGTCTATTGAGTAAAACGCCTAGCCTGGTAGTACACAACACCGTCCAAATTCATATCTTGAAGAATCTTCCCATCGTAATGGGAGAGAACAAGAACGCAAAAAAGAAAGAAATTGAACAAAAATTCCTAGCATGATTCTTTTCATGCTCGCAGCCATTTGATGTAAGTGACTGCAGATCCCAAACGCCACAAACCCCAAACCCAATAGCGAGGCTAGCTCGGGGTATAAAGAAAAGAATAGAATGTGATGTGCTGAAGAATAAAAAAGATCCTTCAGGGGGGGTTGTGATGGAAAAAACAAAACCGAAAAAAAAAACCGCCCAAATGTTTCCTTCAGCCCTCAACCATTGCGTCATATGCTAGTACCAGACTCAGCATACAATACCGCCAAAAGGCGCGCAGTTTCTCAGATCCTTGACCAAGTCTTCCACACTACTAAGATGGCGACTCAGGAGCTGCTGCTTCTCCGCAGTGGTTAGTGTGATGACCCCGTTGCTGTTAGCACGCTTGCGGCCGTTTCTACCGTCGACGCCATAGCCAACAAGCTTCGAGGGGCTGCGCTGGAAGACAGATTCCCGCTGGTCGGCGCGGGGAGGCGAGGGTGTTTCGGGCATGAGATAGAAGTAAAGAAATTCGACGAGCTTGAGCTTGACCTCACGAGAGGTAGATCGCGATTTGAAGAGAGAAGTAACGGTCATGAGGCCGTCAAGCCCTTCGAAAGTTCGTGTGTTGTTGGGTGTGTCAATGAGAGCGACGACGAGAGTCAGCAAGGTAGCAGATTGGATCGCCGGGCAGTTGTAAGGTTCGAGGAGATCTAACAAGAGCTATGAAAGAAAAGGATATGTGGTCAGCCCGAGGCATTCATCATAAGAGCCTTGGGGTTCATGGCTTACATTCATATTTTGTTCCCGCGCAAACAGAGATTTGCTGGGAGGGTGCAGCAGGGTGACACCTTGAATAAGGTCAAGCGCACTGAGAATGAGTAAATCATTCTGGCCGTCGCTGCCCTTGGCCATGAGCCTATCCAGCGTGCTGATCAAACGCATGGCAACATTCCACTCGAATCCCTCCTGCAGCTTGAAGAACTCGCGAAAGGCCGGGTCCTGGGTGAGCTGGGCGAGATCCTTGCGAGGGGCCACGGCGGAGGCATCGTCGTCGTCGTTGGGCACATTCGAAGACAAGGAAGAGGATCGGCCTCGCCCCGAAGAAGCGTTTGACAGGCAGATTTGCGCCAGCAAGCCTTCTACCTGGCGCAGACCCTTTCGGATCTTGGGTCCATCGTAGGAGGAGAGGTTGTCGAAAGCGAGTGACAAGAGAGCTTCCATTGGGGGCGGGTAATGGTAATCTCGGTAATCGATGGCAGCGGGTATGACTATTAGTTGATAAGGACTGGCTGATCCTGTGTTGATAGGGAGGAACAACAACAACAAGAAGGATCTAAATAAATTGGCGAAGAAATGAAAAACAGGGTTCCTCTTTTTTTTCTCTTTGTTTGCTTTGTTTATTAGTGGGTGGGGAGGTGGGATGCAGTTAATTTTGAGAAACGAAGGTATTGGAGTGAGATGTTCTGCTGGCAAATTAGATGCCAGGATATGGTGCGGTGATGTTAATACACGGCGAAAGAGAAGGTATAAAGCATTGGGGGGTATCAAAGGAGGAGTGGCAGCAACGACCTGAAAAAGAGAGAGAGATGATCAACAATCAGGGAGAGGTGATGCGAAATGCAACTGCGTCAATCAATGACAGTGCAATGACAAAAAAGCAAGGCATCTGCCGGGAGGTTCCAGAGGGCTGGTTCAGCATCATGTGGCTGCCGCTGCTCATTTCCCCGGCAACGGCGAGCATCCAGGGAGACGGGGAGCCTTACGGAGGTACAGGCACGCACGAAATCGAGAGTTTAGTGGCCTACAGGCGGGGTGGCAGTGATTAAGCTCCACTGTGACGGCCGGCTAGTGCTTCGCGGGAGCGCCGAAGGGACCTGACCAGGCTCTGAAACTTGCAGTGCTTGCAGCGGACGACGGCTGCACGCCATTTAACTCGACGAAAATTACACTGGACCCTGGACCTTGTCAATAGAGGTGCCCGGTATGATTCGACCAGAACGATTTGATTGATGTCTTGGAAGCTCGGCTCAGCCCATGACTGGAGATTGGATGACTAACATTAAGATTGTACTCCGTACATGCGAGGATCCAATTCTATCCTCCGCCAATGGCAGTCGTGAAGGTCTAATTTCAAGAGTATTTCGACATGCGGGCTTTGCCGCGGATATGCAGCTATTCCGCAACGCCCGTATAAGCCTAGAGCTGGCTCCTCAACTCTCAATGTCTCCATCATAGACCCTAGGCATCTTTATTAATAAGGCGCATGCATAATCAGACTGCAGCACCCGAACCGAAGCGGCAAACCAAGGCTATTCTCACTCAACCATGCAATGGCGTACGAGTTGAGCTTAGAGCTGAAACTTAGCCCCAGCACGTCACATGCTGGTAAGGTTATGGATCGATTCCATCAAGTCCTGCTTGTGATAGTACTCCATACTCCTCGCTTCGCAGCCCTGCTCCACGTTTTGGTCGATCTAATTCTGCACCAATTGCCATATGACGCGTTTACCCAAGAACCCAGTTGACATGAAGAGCCCATCCCTTCTTAAGACTAGTCAGAACGGGCGTTGTAGTGAACGCGTAGCATCAAATTGCCTCGATTCAGTTTACAACTCTTGCTTGATATGGATCAAGGCCTTTGGCAACTGCCTGATACTATCACAAGCACAAAGTATCCTGCTTCCGCTCCGCCAATCGACTCAACTCAAACATCAGGCTGCCATCAAGACACTCCGACTAGCCAGGCTACAGTCCATTGCACCAAATCCTCTCCATCTTGACGCGAATCCCTCCAGTATCTCCAGCCTTGCCGAACCACGTATGCAAGCAGCTGCGAGGACAGGCAGCACAATTCGGCTCGGCCAACTTCATCATCGAACCCGGCAAACCGGCGACCACAACGGCCTTCTGGTGCTTCCCGAAGCTCTTGACTGCAGCCAACATGCATAAACCGCATCCCCGTTCTGCAGGTTCTGCAGTCCGGCGTCGTTCTGATAGGGCCGCGGGCAACGCTGTCAACTATCATGTCTTCTACTAATCACTTGAGCCCCGCCTGTACACATATGTAGTCCAGTACGAGCACTCGTAGAGCTCCGGTGAACCAAACTTGCGGTATGCACATGTACTCCGCACCTCGACTTGTTCACCACCAAGACCCCGCCACTTTCAACCAGCTCCACGGCCCTCAGCTGGCGCCACAGCAGCACCTGCAAGTATAAGACCATAATCCGCCTCTGGTTGAAAACGATTCCAATGCAGCCCGAATTCACAGTCTCCCCAGGCGCAATCCCTCCCAGGACATCCAGCAGCGGGCTTCAGTCTCGGCGACAGCGTCAGAGCCAGAGCTTCACCTTTACCAACGCCTTTGCCTCGTCCCTCCCACGTCTGGAATCTTCGAGTTCCGCTTCCGCTTCCGGCTCTGCTGCCGCTGCCGTTGTCGAACCCCTAATCGAGCTCCAAAGCGAAGCCGAGTGGCTTGACCCACGCTCCAAGCTAGGCAAACGCCCAGAACAAATGGCGAAGCGGCCCTTGCACCCTCAACCTCCGCCCCGGAGAAGCTCCAAGCGAGTAAACTACGGCGAGCTCAACAGCACCAACAACATCATCAACAACAACGGCAAAGACGACATGCAGCACCAAATCAATCCCTCGGCGCCTCCCGACGTCGCGCGCTTCGCCCACGATGACTTTGACTTTCGCGGCCGCGGTACTTGGACCGACGACAAGGAGCACATCGTAAGAGGCCCGTTTGAGTACTCCACCAGCCACCCGGGCAAGGACTTTCGGTCCCAGATCATCGCCGCCTTCAACGCCTTCCTCGACGTGCCCCCCGAGAGCCTCAAGGCCATCACGAGCGTCGTGGGCATGCTCCACGAGGCCTCGCTGCTGGTCGACGACGTCCAGGACTCGTCCGAGCTGCGCCGCGGCTTTCCCGTCGCCCACAACATCTTCGGCGTCGCCCAGACCATCAATTCCGCGAATTACATATATTTCGCCGCGCTGCAGGAGCTCGTCAAGCTCGGCAACCAGAACGTCATCCAGCTGTTTGCCGAGGAGCTGCTCAATCTGCACCGCGGCCAAGGCATGGACCTCTTCTGGAGAGACACCCTCACTTGCCCCACGGAGGATGACTACCTCGAGATGGTGGGCAACAAGACCGGCGGCCTATTCCGCCTCGGCATCAAGCTGATGCAGGCAGAGTCGACCACCAACGTCGACTGCGTGCCCCTCGTCAACATCATCGGCCTCATCTTCCAGATCCGCGACGACTACATGAATCTGTCATCGAGCGAGTACAGCCATAACAAGGGCATGTGCGAGGACCTGACGGAGGGCAAATTCTCCTTCCCCGTCATCCACAGCATCCGCGCCGACCCCGTCGACCTCCAGCTCATCAACATACTCAAGCAAAAGACCACAGATGTGCAGGTCAAGCGCTACGCCGTCTCCTACATGGAATCCAAGGGCAGCTTCGACTACACCCGCCAGGTAGTCGGCACCCTCATCGAACGGGCCCGCAAGATGGTCGCGGAGCTAGACGATGAGAACGGTCGGGCCGCTGGCATCTACAAGATTCTGGATAAGATGACCATATCGTCGTGAGAGGGGGGCATGGTCTCGTCATTTTTGCGAGATGAAAGGGGTGTTAATGATGTACACGAAATTAATGCAGGGAACAGCTACAACGCATCGGCGCCATAGCGAGGGGTTTTATGACTTTTTTTATTTTGTTCTTCATTTGCATTTGTTCTTCTTGATTTTGTGGGATGGGTAAGAAATTGCATATCAATCAGCTCGACCTGATTCTCTAGCGTAACATAGCGGCAAACATTAGCCTGTACAATAAGCATCATCATCACGCATGCAGCAATACAATTTCACACTTAACGTGTATCAATTTTGCCTCACCAAAACCTGGATGGCTCATGTGAATATAATAAAGAATAAAAGCTAACCCAAAACCCTGCTAATCCCATAATATTAATAAAATCCTATTGTGATCCAGAAACAGCCGCTGAAACCTTTCTCTTGACCAATCTCACCCACCGCCTCCGTCTCCATTCCCCCTTCTTGCCTATACCATCTTCGCCTTCTTCCCAGCTCATATGCGCGCCGGCTCGAGTGCTCGCTTTCTCGGGCTGGTCGACAACACCGGTGCGCTCCTCGCGATCGTTGAAAATATCATACACCCACCGCTCCCCTTCCGTCTCGACCTCGACCCCCGTAATGATGCGCTCCTCGACCCAGTCTCTGCTCCAGAGATCCAGCGCCCACTTCTTCTCGCTCCACTCCCAGCCCTCCGGCGGCATCACATCCTCGAAGAAGCGCGTGCCGCGTGGCCGCTCGCCAGCGATGCGAGGCTGCGACAGGGGATCGTACGGCGACGGACAAAAGAGCCAGGCCTCCCACTCGCCCGCGCCAGAGGCCTTTTGCAGCTCAAAGATTTCCACCTCGCGCGTCTCGGGGGCCGAGTCGAGGATCACGTCGGTCGCGATCCAGTCGTCCATCCACGTCTTGGCCTTCTCCTCCCTAGGCTGGATGTGCTCCTCGCGCGTGGCAGCCAGCAGACGAGAGATGGCGGGATGTCCCGACCCGATGGCGGCCCATCCGCCTACGAGGAACACAAATCTCCACGGTATCATGTGCGCGGCAATGGTCATGAAGACGCCGGCCGCGAAGAGGAAGAGAAACACGGCCGAGGAGAGCGCCTCGTTGCTGAAATTGCTAATGGGCACAAGCAGCGCCACCACCATGTCGTGTCCTTGAGTGAAGTCGTCCATGCAGTTCTGTAAGTCACCCATGTTTCGGAAAAAGTCCTTGCTCAGCTCCTTGGCGGGACGAACTGTCGCTGCCGGTGCCAGTGGTGGTCCCCTTGGAGAATAGCCCATACTTTGCTCGCTGGACAGAGTCCCCTTTGGTGGTGCCGGATGCCGTGCTAAAAATCCTGGGATGAAGGCGCCCAAAAGTATGCCCACAATGGGCAGTACGCAGAGGAGATAGGGGTCAAGACAGACGAAGGTATATGTAGCGAGTAGAGAGAGTGTGTGGGAGGGCTGGCGCCAGGATAGAATGCGCGTCATTCGGGCCTGGAACTTGAAGACCACGCCAATACGGGCGTTGAACCGCCGGAAGTTGTTGGACATAGTAGTGAGGTTGAAGCCAGGCCGCTGCGGGTATGCCGCACCGTCTGACGATATAGTGGCTTCGGCGCCATGGCTGTCTTCATCCGGGATGACTTGTTGAAGGAGTCTGCACGATACAACATTAGCATCACCATTCTCGTTCGCAACGACATACACACTTTTCTACTAAGCGATCTTGAATGTTCGCCTTCTCTCGGAGGGCCGCAAGGCCGCCCCGCAGGCCGGATCGCTGAGGTGATGCCGTAGATGGATCGAGTTCCGCAGGTGCCTTGCGCTCAGGCGGTCGCTCCGGCGATTCATCGCGGCCGGCGGCCATTAGCTCTGCCGCGAAATCATCCATGGCATGTGATGAGCTGGGCTAATGCTGCCGCTTTCCTTCCAGGACTATCTCATGCCGCGGACGATACGATACGATCGATGGACGATGGATGACAGCGATAGCGATAACTAATAGCAGCCAGGAGAAGGTTGAGGTTAAGCTCGGCATGTGACGCGCGAGGCGGCAGGCGATGATCTCACTCTGTGGCGTAGCGGCGCCACACTTGCTCAACCCAGATTTGGGACGGCACTTCACACGCTCGCCTCCAGAGCTACTGATTCGCCGGCCGTTAATACTGGGGATTGCGAATAGCGCTAGCCGGCGGCCGCTAAAAGATGAAGGGTTCAATTGGTAGCTCGCCCTGATATGCAGCGTAGCATTAGAAAGCACGCACACACACGATGTGCTCAATCGGCTTTAGGGCGTTGCCTCGACAACTGTGCCCGGTTTACTCCGGATAGAGCAACCACAATGCTTCAAGATGAAGCAACGAATTATTCATGGATGTTGTATTTCGACTAATACGATGAGTTAGGAGACAAACAAATTAACAATACGCGGAACTCGTATCGTATCGTACTGTACACAGCTCCAACAGCAATGCCATGCCATGCCCACCCTGTCCGCGCATGCAGCATTTATGGAGCTGATCCGAGCAACTTGATAGGACCCCAAGGCGGTCTACAGGGCTCTCACCGCAAAGAGCTATTTGCGTCAAGTGATATATGCACGGCGACGGTTTTAGGCTTGGTGGATAAAGGTCAACCGTTGCTATGGCTCCATCACAACGATACGTGGCGGACCGATGACACAACTGTGCAGAACGGTCTTGTGGATGCTATGGAGCAGCAATCAATCTTTGGGATCTGGCCGTGTTCCCATGTCAATGCTCCGCACTTTGCGTCGAATCCAAAGCCCGGCCTTGTCCTTGTAGTCCTGGTAACACAAGCAAAATGGGCCTACAACACTCCGTATATGACGGCGACTTAACCTGTACGATGGTGATGAGTTCCTAAACAGGAGAGCCATCAACAACTGGACCAGCAATTGGCTCTCCATCTTCTCCCGCCACTCTGTCATGACAATCACCCGGAGGAGGATGACAGTGGCAACCCAATGCGGCCCATAGGGCACCCAAGTAATACCCAACAATGGAGATGCATGGACGGACAAGAGCCCCAACGTGAGAGCTTCCGTACTAGGAACGGAGCACTGCCAGCTGCACCACTCTAAGTGTCTGCAAGATCTGACAACCTGCAGCCAATCATGGCACCACTCTGCAAGCCCCAAAGCAGTCCCATTGGCGCGTCAGGAAAGCCGGAGGGCGAACAAGAATCACTAACACCAGCAGCGGGCTGCTCGAAAACGGAGACCCAAGGCCATTTCCTAAACGGGACACGGCACACAAACAAAACATCGAGTAGAGCTGAATCCTTGCAGCGGCAACTGCAGCAACGGCAAAGCAGCACGACGGGATACCTGCATTCTACCTGCGCTGCCTCTGCCAAGGACGCTGTCGGCACCTGTATGCTGCATGTACCTCATTAGGTTGGCTGTTGGCATTTGGCATCGTGGGCGGACGGGCATAAGCGAAGCCCTCAAATGTCGCCTGTTCTAATAGGTTGCTGACCATTCTTGGATTGATGCAATACGTGGACGCACCTGAGTCGGCCAGACGAATGTGCGGCGTTCATTCTGAGTGAGTACATACATACATACATGACAAATAGGTACTGTAGCTGTAGGCAACGGACCATGGTGATGAACCGCATGACCTGCGCGTGGTGATGATACAACCGAAGCATGTGCAGCAAGTCTGCAAGGGCTGTCTTTTCTCTTATTTTGTTTTATTACACATCATTTGATTGTAATGGCACATCGTATTATGGAACACGGCCCAGTTGATAGACTCTGCTTTATGAGCAACGAGAGCTCGATGAGTTCGAAAGGGAACATGGAGGGGTTGGCAGTGTGGAGATGCCCAAATGATAGGCGAGATAAAGCGAGCAAGATGAAGGAGAGAAGCCGGCATTCTCCTTTTCCAGTGCCACACAAAAACCACGTCGTCATGGGGTTGCTTGCAGCTTCGTACTTGTACTTTGTGCTGGAACCTCGATTTGGACCGATGAGGCGGGCGCTTAAGCAAGGTTGGAGGCCAATTGAGGGCAGTACCCGCTTTCACGAGTGGCGTAAAAAATCAGAAAGAATTGAATTCTTGAGAAGAAAAGGAAAAAGAAAAGAAAGAGAAAAGTGCCTAATGAGATCCGATGCGAAAAAAGCAAAGAAAAAAAGTGGGAGTAAACGCAGCCTTGGCAGAAACCGGTTCGACTATCGTCCTTGTTTCGTGTATTGACTGCAATCTACAGGTTCGGTGGGAGTAAATTGACGGGGGCCCGATTGTTCATCAAAAAACAATAAAACAAGGGGAATTATATTAAAGAGATGCCAAAGTGAGATGGGATGGAGCTGAAATTGATATAAGGCTGTTTCATGCTCCTCATTTTATAAAATGGAGTGTTTTGATGCTTGAGCTCCCCGTATGTAGCATCTTGGCATGGACCTGGAGTAGCCATGTAATTACCCATAACGCCGCCGTGTAATTAATTACCTGTAATCGTGGCCGCCACCCAAAGCATATTGATTGAAAAGCACCTTGAAACAAGAAACATTGAAACCTTGAATGCTAAACATCAATCAAATAAGAGCACAGGTGTGCATACTGCTAGGCGTCTGAGTTCAGTTCTAGGCTCCAATACGACTTGCAGACAATTGCACAGCACTGCCTGGCAGGTTCCCCCCCAATCGCACTCGATCCATGATTTTATTGATGTGATCTTCCATGTCAAAACAACCGTCTCGCTGTACCGGTACCTCGCCCGCTCGTCTCTTCCCCTCGCGCTACCGCAGTGACACCACCCAAATCCTCACGCGCGCTCCACATCACGAGGTACCGGAACCTCCCCACCCACACTTTTCCCTTGGCTGCCCGTCCAAGCACTAACCGCTAAGTGGCTACCGCGACTCAGGCCCTGGACCTGACCGACCTTCTAGCATTCAGTGGCCTTGGGGCTAGTGCGGCAGTTAGCCACGAGCGTTCCTAGGCTTGCCAGGTGCTATACCTGCGCTGTAGCCAAGGTCAGGTTAGGTGGCCCTGTCGCCCCAAAGGCCCAAGCCCAAGTCCACTGAAAGCGTGCAACCCCCGATTCTCGCAAAACAACCTACGACCTGGACGCTTTCTCCAAGCCGCCCCTTTCGTTTTTTTCCCTTTCGCCTCACGCATCGTCGGCAATCCGTATTCCCTGGAGGCAGGCTGCCGTTGGCGTCTCGCAAGCTTCCACCAGACCCGCGCTTGCCTTGCCTTGCAGCCACAGCCAGAAGCCCAACAGAGACCAAGGCCCGGGTCGGGATGAGGTAGCCATTCGCACGCTCTCAGCTCCCTGACCGGACTGAGGCTTGACGCTCCCAGCGAACGACCCTCCACTCTTCGTTGTGTGCCAGACGCAGCCGCACACCTGCATCGTCCGCTCCCGCTCGCGACACTGCGAACTCTATGACCCTTAAGCACAAGGCGCCTGCTGGGCCTCGACCAGCAAACACGTCACCTCGCCTGTAAGATCTCGAACTCCCGCCGACGGCCCTAGAATCCGAGGAGAGAAGGGGAGAGGAGTAGAGAGGAGAGGGAGACGCCTCGGCTCGTCATTGCACACTCTCTCCTCTAGGGGGGATAAGCAAAGGCCCGAGTGAAAAAAGAAAGAAAGAAATAGGCGAATAAGTGTACTAACTTGATGCTATGGCAACTGTAGAACATATACCAAATCATCCAGTCGTGTACCGACGGCGACCTCGAGGAGCAACAGCTCGATATCCAATTCTCCAATGCTCAGCACCACATCATCCACCAACCACACTCACTTTTCCTACGGTCGAAATGGACAGGCAAGCCAGGCAGAACAAACAATCACCACCACAGGCTCTTACGATTTTCTACCCTCTGTGAGCTTCGACGACCTCCACACCAGCATCGAATCCGCCGGCTCCAGCACTGAATTCCGCCGCAACAAGTATCCTTCTCCAGCGGCGTCACGCAGTGACGTCGAATCTTCGTTGAGCATGGCCGACAGGAGGATGTCCGACAAATCGGCCGCTAATCCCAATGGCAGTGCTACGCGCGTGGGCGTTTCGGGCTCGTCTTCGCGAGCCACGAGGTCGGGATCCATCCTCCACAGGCCAAGCGCGTCGAGACAGAACAGCGCCTCATCCATCTCAACCACGTCCGGCTCCATCGATGCTTCCACGGCGACTATTGGAGTACGCACCCGCCGCTCGAACCAGTATCCTCCAGTCTCTGGTTCCAATGCCGCTGCTAAACCCCCTCGAAAATCTATTGGGCCTGGCGTCGTTGCCGACGCGGAGACGGTCACGCGGAGCTCCTCGAAACGCCGCCCCAGTCTCTTCTCGGAGAGGACCAGCGATATGACCAGAGCCTCCCTTGATATAGCAGATACCACCCGCACCTTCGCCACCACCGCTAGGAGCGTCAAGGCGAAGTCGGTGCAGCCCTCGCCGGTGGTCAGCCAAACAAACATTTTAACTTCGCTCACGCCAGAGCAACTTCGCCCTGCTCCCAAATCGCCGCGCCCTGGGAGCAAGGGACTGACGCCATCATCCTCGGGGCGGCGGGCATCCGTCATGCCTACGGGTCATGCCTCTCATGCAACCGGCCTAGGTGCCCGAACCATCAGCCCAACTGATACCAGAAGATTGAAGCGTATGTCCATGATGCCACAGTCCATGAGCTCAAGCCAAGTTTCAAATGTGCCAGCAAACCCACCGGTTTCGATGGAGACGCGAGCCGCCTCTAGATCGCCGTCAATGATTCCTAGGAAGGCTTCTGCCACGCCATCGTCGTCCCGGACAACGCCAGATATTAGCAGAAAATCGTACAGCTCTGGTCTTTCCGTTGGTTCTACCATTAGCTTCAACACCGTGAGGACGTCTACTGGCTCTCTTCAGCCGCGCATATCGCAATCATCCTCTGTATCTCGACTACCCGCTCCAAAGCATACTGCTACTCACGGCTCATTGCCCTCAGGCGACGAAGAAGATGTGCCCCCCGTTCCTGCAATCCCCAAAGCATTTGAATCTCCAAAGGACAACGAGGCCGATGCCTACTTTTTGGCCAAGAAGAAATCCAGCCTCGGTACTCTCGACAGCATCACCATCAACCTTGGCACCAGCAACTCTACCACGAGCGTTGCCGCCCCAGCACCCACAATGGAAACTGTCAAACTGCAACGTAAGCCGAGCGTCAAGACAGCAGCATACGCGCCCACGATGCCGAGAGCCGAGGAGAAGAAGAACACGCAGGTGAAGAAGAGTTTAGAGCCTCTTCGACTGCCGCCACTGAATCTTGGTCCGTTGAACATACCTACATCAGCCAAAGTGGCCGCAATGCAGGATGAGCGAAACATGAGCCCGCCGGCCTCACGACAGCTTCCCAAGACGCCAACGACTCCAATGACAGCATCAAAGAGCTCATTCTTTGCAAAGACGCGCTATGATGATACCATGGAGCCATTACCGCCCATCAGAAGCAGTACTTCGGCACACCGAACTCATCATCGCAGAACCCCAAGCCCGCCAGACGCGACGACCTCTTCTTCGGACTCTTCCTTGGTTTTCAAAGATTTGACTACCAAGTCGAACATCACTCCGTTTTTGTCTTCATCTCTCCCCAAGAACAACACCACACAGGGATACTCGAAGCACGCTAATGTCAATCGAACACTGTTTGATGACAAGACTCCTCACCAGAAACCTGCTGGCCCGCGCCCACCGAATACGGACAAACCTGTACCCAAGTCTCCTCCGCCGAGTGTACCTGCTGAGCAACCTCAAACGCCTTCTTCGATGAGCACGCTCAGAAGGAAGCTTAGCTTGTCTTGGAAGAAGGGCAACTCGAAGGGAGCCATTGTTCCGCCCCAGGATGTCGTAGACAAGGCGCAGGGCATGAAACAAGACAGTAATCCACCTCCTCGAATACCCGCATCTGCCACATTGAACTCCCTCCCAACCGGGAAGCATTCTGGTCCGAGCGCATCTGTTCCTCAGGGACTATCTGAGTCGAAGAGAAGGAAAAGCTCCGCTGGCAGTATGAACGCTGCCTATGTTTCCCACGATAGAACTAAGAGTGACCCGTGGACAGCTAAAAAGGATGCCGCCGCCGCTGCCGATCCTACGACTATGCCCCCAGCGCGCAACCCTTCGGTCATGGCCAAGCTTATGAGACCCAAGACGGCCTCGAGCGCCATGCCCAGTTCAACCTCGTACGTTGCCGAGATTGACAAGGACGATGTCATTGCCGAAGAAGAGATGCGCAAGTTGGGATCTCGGCGCAAGGAGACGGAAATCGCGGCCAGGACGCTCGATGCCTTGAAGAAGAGGGCTTCACCTAAGGAGCGGGTCGGACCTCACGAGGCAATCCGCATTGCCATGCTCAACATCTATGAGCGTGGTGAGATTATCGACTACAACGATGTGTATTTCTGCGGCACCCAGAACGCCAACAAGGTCGTAGGTGACCTGTCGTCAGACGCCCCGAACTTTGGCTACGACGATGAGCGCGGAGACTATTCGATTGTAATTGGCGACCACCTCGCATACCGGTACGAGGTTATCGACGTTCTTGGCAAAGGAAGCTTCGGCCAGGTCGTTCGATGCATCGACCATAAGCTCGGAGTTCTCGTTGCCGTCAAGATCATTAGAAACAAGAAGAGATTTCATCAGCAAGCTCTTGTTGAGGTTAACATTCTGCAAAAGCTTCGCGAGTGGGTGAGTATATACATATGAGCATTATAAGACATGCTTCTCCCTAATGAATTTGAGTGCCATTTTGCTAACCAACTTTTGTTTCTTTCCGCAGGATCCTCATAATAGACACAGCATGGTAAACTTCACTCAGAGCTTCTACTTCCGTGGCCATCTTTGCATTTCCACGGAACTTTTAGACATGAACCTCTACGAATTCATCAAGGCCCACTCCTTCAGGGGTTTCTCATTGCGGATCATCAGACGCTTCACAAAGCAGATTCTCAGTTCTCTGATTATATTAAAGCAGAAGAAGGTTATCCACTGCGATTTGAAGCCGGAGAATATCTTGCTACGCCATCCGCTCCACGCCGAAATCAAGGTCATCGACTTTGGTTCTTCTTGTTTTGAGAGCGAAAAGGTCTACACCTACATCCAATCGCGATTCTACCGGTCACCCGAAGTGATATTGGGTATGACCTACGGTCTGCCTATTGACATGTGGAGTGTGGGCTGTATTCTGGCAGAGCTGTATACCGGTGTGCCCATCTTCCCTGGTGAAAATGAGCAAGAGCAGCTAGCCTGCATCATGGAGGTTTTCGGCCCTCCTGAAAAGCACCTCATTGAAAAGAGCACGAGGAAGAAGCTCTTCTTCGACTCCATGGGCAAGCCCCGACTGACAGTCTCATCCAAGGGCCGCAGACGGCGCCCCTCATCCAAGACTCTGCAGCAGGTGCTAAAGTGTGACGACGAGGCGTTCCTTGATTTTGTTGCCCGGTGTCTCAGATGGGACCCTGACCGCCGTCTGAAACCTGAGGATGCTGTCAGGCATGAATTCATCACGGGAATAAAGGTGCCCACCCCTATCCCCCGCTTACCTATGCGCGAAGCATCCCCGGTAAAGCGCCACAACACCATCTCGGTGTCTCGTCCTTTGCCCGATCCGCCTGGACATTCAGGCAAGGCCAACTTGGGTGCCAGCCCCGGTAAGCCAGTCCCCGTCTCCATGCGTAGGGCGTCAGGAGCCACGGCAGCCACCACAGCAAGCCTCAACAGGCGGACGAGTGCCGGGCCCGTGAGCCAGGGGCTGACGGGTCTGACTGCCACATCAAGCACCAGCAGCTTGCCGCGGGCTGCGGGCCGGATCGTGAGCGGAACCCGGGACATTGCTGCCGCGGGCGCAACTGCGGCTATGAATCGACGAGCTTAGGACTGCATTCTCAAGTGACTCGAAGAAGAAAAAGTGTGTACGAACAATAACATATTGGGAGTTTAAGAGGGTCATTCGCATTTTACATTGATGATCACCATGACTCATTGGTTATTCGCTTGATTTTTTTCCATTCTATTTTTTTCCTATTTTTTCTTTGCATTAGGGTTGGGTGAGATGATTCACATTCCACTGTTGTTCCGGTCAACCAGACGAGCCTACACAAGTCCCGGTCTTGGAGTTTCCCATTCTGGCAGCTGAAGTTTTATTTTTCTGTTTCTTTTACGACATGAAGGAGAAGGGGAGATGAAGGGGCGACAACGTCGACAACGGCGGGGGAAAGACTATTGGGTTTAGTGGGCTCACGAGAAATGGTTGGCCGAAGGAGAAGTGTTTTGTTCAACCAAAGATGAGGGGGGGGGAAGAAGAAGAAGAAGAAGAAGAAGAACAATAAAGGGAGGCATGATTTTTTACGTCGTTCTTGTCTAGTATAGCGGCTCTTTTTTACGTGCTTGCTGGCAAATGGCTTTGAAAGCGTGCCGAACATGTATATTCTTTTTTCTTGTTTAAGACTCCTTTTTTTCTGATTCGCCCTTCCATTGCGGGTGTTTCTCTTCTTTATTACTTTTGCGATTCTTTTACAGCCGATTTCAAAGACGAAACGAACAACGCAAAGGGGGATGGGGGCGTAAAGCCGGTACATGTTGGACTGGGATAACCAAAACCAGTCTTTGTTCTTTGTATTGCGAGTGTTTTTTATTTCCTTTTTGCCGATTCCATTTCGAAACTATGTTTTTCTTCTTTTCTTCCTTTTATTGTTTTCATTTGGCGTGCGATAACTCACCTATTCGGATCTCAACTACATTCCGAAGCTACGCATGGGGGTTCATGACATTTACATAGAACGCTAGAAAAAGACAAAGAAGAAGAAAAAAGAAGAAGGGGGGAGTGTTTCTTATTCGCGAAGAAACGTGCCATCGATTTCCTTTTTTCTTCTCTCTCATTGTCTTGTAGTTCTACTGCCTAGTTTACACGGGCTCCCTGAATAGAAAGGGGGGGGAAGACAAACAAACTACCTCTTCGCCCCTACGACGAAAGTGTAGATAATAATCAACTATATCCAACGGAAATGAGTAATTTGAGAAAAAATGACCTTTTGGTTTAAATTGACCCTTCTCCCGCCATAAGCCAATCCCATGTCTCCGTTGCCGCAACCAAGTACAAAGTGATGGCCGTTTCAACAAGGAGGACGAAATGTTGCCTGCTAATAGGACAAGACAAACACGAAACCTTTACCGCATGACTCTTTTCATTTTTCCTTTTGCTTCTGGGTTTGATTGTTGGGATATTACCTGCATGCAAAGAGAAGCCAATCAGCGGTGCGCAACGGACTATAGCCAAGGCGAGAGAAGAAGCCTAGAACAGGAGAGAAGCAATCCGATGATACGACAACCCATGGTGGTGGGGGCTCCTTGTGAGACGGGGCCTAGAATAATGGGAATCAGTCTAAAGCAAGGGGTAAAAGAAGTGGGAAGAGAGAAACGAAGAGGGTGTATGTGTGATAATGTGCCATGTTTTGTGATAAGATGTAACACCACGATGGAATGTGCGTGTGCATATGCCAACTTACTAGACTATTAAGATGGAGTTGCATTGCTTAGCCTAAGATGACAAAAGTACGACGGTGGGGAATTGGAGGGTTCGTGCCTAATCTGCACTGGCGAGTAAACTCGTCTAATTGCCAAGTCAGGCGGGCATTCTCTAACAAGCTGAAATGCAGCTGATAGAGTTGTTGATAGTGCAATCTGCACGATGGCCTGTTTGAGGCCTGTTTGAGGCCTCCTCGCTCTAAGACTGCATGCAGGACGCCAAGCTAGTGAGCGCGGCTGTTTGTAAGACAAGCTATGGATACATCATGTATATGGCCGATCTAGCTCGAGGGACGGCGCGGCGGCAAGCCAATTTGGGCGACGAGAAGCGAGAGTTTAAAAAAAAGTCCTGGTAAAGTTATGGCCTTGTTGGGTGATAGCCTCAATGAGTCAGTCTTTGACGGTGGAGATGGCATCAAGTGTATGCAGATAATAGAACATGGCCATTGTTTCAAGTGTCGATGTGCAAGGCGTAAAACAACATGGGGGAGGGGGGGTGTAGGACGCTGCATGTTTGGTCAGATTAGGCGCCCGGATTAATGTCAGTAAAAAGAATAAAATAAAACAAAATAAAAAATGATCGAAGCCGGGAGCTAGGGATCCCAGGAATCGTCATCCTGGACTCGATATACTGATGCGCCACCGTTGCAGAGATCATTGCTCGATGCTGGGCTGCGGAAGCTGAGCCGCGGTTGGTAAGAGCGGCACTTGGTCGGTTGACTGTGAACATCACAAGCATGACGACCAAAATAAAGCAAACCAGGCCAAGCCAAATCGGGGGCTATCTTTCGCAAGAGAATGAGGCTCATTCGTCCCCTAAAAAAGCCGTGGATCTGCTAGGGCATTGACATGGGATGAGAAGGAAAAGGCAAGGGGGGTGTATCGAAGAAAATCCAATGATGCGGGATAGCGGGTCGCTGTTCGCTATACCAGCAGGGGAAGACCAGCCAGGGTGTGACTGAAGACACACAGAGTTGCACGTTTCACAGCTTCAGGCGCGAGAGCCAACAGCAGATACTGACTCCAGATGTCGAGAGCCGGGAGTAGTATCAGGCTGCCGGGCAAGGGATGGCAATCGGACATTGCTGACAAACTATGCAAGGTGGAAATAAGGTAATCATCGTTTACAAATATGCAATGCGTGAATCTGTCCGCCTTTTGTCTGAAATCCGACGTGATAATTGTCAGCGTCCAAGATGGGTGCGGGGACCTCACGGCTGCCTAGCCGACCAACTACGGGGAACAGCTGTCTCTCATGGAAGCAAGATCCGCCCGGACAACGCTGCCAGAGCCGGAGTTTGATGCCTTTGGAAACATAGCCATTGTATCGTAATCCGCAACGCCGTCTGCGTATCTGGCGGATTGTGGCGATTGATGAGTCCGTCGATGTAGATTCCGACAGATGGCGCCATGGAATCGCTCCGCCAGCTGGAATCATCGAGTCATTTGGTGTCTTTGCAAGCTTCGGAGCTCGCGACAGACGTCACGAACGACTTGACGATCTCGCCGTTCTGTTTCGTCGCCGTCCTTTGCTGGCGTGCCCGGCAACTCCGGGGCGGATACCGGATGCGGACATGGACGGGCGACCGGGGGGAAGCAAAAGCGGACCCTTTTTCCAGCAAGCCACAGTGAAGAGGCGCAGCGAATATGGGGCGTCGAAACGGCCGGATTGCTAGTCACCGCTGATGCTCGCTAATGCTCTCGTCAAAGGGACGATTGAATCATGAGAGGCGTGTGCAGTAAGTGTCGAGAATGAGCAATGCACAGAACATGACAGAATCTCTTTGAGCGCGTAGGCACGCAGGCACGCAGGCACGTTTGGGGGGGTCGCCTGTCTCTGGTAGCACGACAGGGGGAGCCAAAGACTGGCCAAGATGACGACGCCGCGCCAGTTGATACAAGTCACGCGCGGACAGCTTCGGGGAGCAGGGCTAGTCACCGATAGATACATATTGCAAGCGACGGGTGATGGACTCCATGAGGTCATCTGCGCTACTACTGCGCTGGGCTTGCAAGGTGAGGCCAAAGACAGAGATGTGGCCTTATCGGCCTTGTCACGGTGACCGGTGCGTACAGCTTGCTTGCTTGCTTGCTTAAGCCAGGTGATGGGCCGAGAGGGCGGCGGTGAGCACCCAGGTGAAGCTCCCGGCTCGCCAGTGACATGCCGAGCATCAAGCATCAAGCATCAAGCAACAATCGATACTCGGAATGCCAAAATAAAACCCTAGGTCTCGTCGGTTTCGGCAGGTCGCCCTCTGCCCTGTGCTCCATATTGACGGCCCGGTCCCGGTTGGTGTTTGCGCCGAGGCCGACCTTGGTCGAGCTACTGCTTCACGAGAGAGATTCTCTGGGGTTCTTCGGCCGTTTAGATCCTCAGCTCCCTCTCTTCCCCACCAATGAACAGCTGGAAGCGCGTCTGTCGCTTAAACGTCTGCTAATCCTCTCGTAGCATCGTCCGGTTTGATTGACCACTGGCATTGACGGTTGGACCTGGGGCGGGCTGACAGCCATCGGGCCCCAGCTCATCCGGGCTGGCTGGTTCCACTCCGCCGACCCTAATTCACTCCCGAGACATGTTTTAGAATGCCACAAATCTTAGTGCAAAGATGAAGATGGACTTGGGGGGACACGCAGGCAGCACGAGCTCATGATACGAATCCGCGGTGCCGATGTTGAGCTGTTTACTTTCCCCATTGTCTTCTTCTTCTTTCTTCTTTCTCCTCCTCCTCTTTTTCTCCGCATCATTTGCTCCAGGAATAGAAACACTCTTCACGTCAGTTGCTCAAGCGCTGGTCAGAATGAGCATCCCTTTCTCGTGGTTGAGCAAGTTAGTCTCAAACTCTATTTCTTTTTTCCATCGGCGCATTGTCCAGCAGATAGAGAACTATTTTTACTCCATATTGCCTGCTAGTAGCATTAGACCGTGCCGATTTCCAGGGCGCTTCCAAGCAGGCAGTGTTGAGGGTGTCGGAGGCAGCATCTGATGGAAAACCACGTAGGGAAAGGTGCGTTTCGAATAGACGGTAGGCCCCAGCAAACTGGGACGGGTAGGAAAGATTAAGGTAGGAGCCAAAGTGGAAGAATAAACGGAAGGGAGGGTAGTGATACCAAGGCCTTGGGTTTAGCCCAACAGGCGATCTAGTGTGGTTCCTATATTTGGTATCAATCTTACGGGGGTCCCTGGCAATCATCCAAAGCCAAATTCGTCATCCGTGCGACCGTTGCACGATCGCCGTCAGCGGTGATACGATAGATCTCAAAGTTGCTCTTCAGTAGTATTACTTGGCATTCGAGCGTACCGCGCAATGGCCTTGTCTGTTTGTCGCAGGAGGGCTCTTTGTGATGAACGCGCAGCGCTTTGCTTCGTAAAGGATTGACCTTGGCAGCCTTCCTACCAAGCTTGCCGCATTTGCAGGTGACCGAAACGGCGAGTTGCTCATATGCCTCACGTGCGATGTATGAGTCTTGGGGTTACCGTATCATCGCCTCCCGCGGCCCCCAAACTGCATGTCTAAGACAAGGCAGCATAACCCGCGAGAGTGTGTGTGCTATTCTCAGCCAGAGAATCGCCGTGTTGGAGATGGTAGTGGTGGTGGTGTCCACAAACTAACGCGCAGGTACTCCTGTGGCCATGGGGTGGTGTAAGTATCTGTGGGTGGTACGAGGGACCCTTGGATGCTCAAGTTCTAGAGGTGTACAATCATTGGCGCAAAAAAACGAGGCTTTTCTCGCCAACTTGTTTGCAAGCAGCCTTTACCAATTAGACTGGGCCTCGGCACAATGTACAAGGTGATTGAGTCCGATTATTGGTACATGCGAATTCGGCTGGTGGCCTTCCGGGCACGGGAAGCATGTGAGATTTTGGATGCCGGCTGCCTCCGCGTGTTGTTCGGCGCAGATGCCTGTCCTCAGCCGACTTCTCGGGACGGTCCTGTTGGTGGTAGCTCTGGGGAGACCATGCCGTGGGAACAGCAAGTCGGGACAAGAACACGACCAAGTCGGGCCAGAGGCGGCCGCCTTGTGAGGCCGCCTCGTGGCCTATGGAGACATGACGGGACGGGATGTGCAGAGATGCGTTTGGTCCCAAGTTGAAGCAATGGTGGTTGCCGGCTAAAACGTGCTCCAACCCGCTGTGCAGCAACAGAACTCCGGAGTAGCTTTTTCTGCATGCCCGGCTGCAGTGCAATGGCTAAAACGTGCTCCGTACCTATGCTGCAATTGAGAGGACCAGTCGCGTAGCGGGATTTTGAGACATGCAGCATCAAGTCCCCACGGCGCCCATCTCCAGACATATGCTCCATGGCTCAATGGCCTACCCTGTTGGAACATACTTGTACACTCGGCGGGTTTCCCCCTTCTCCTGGTGTCTCGCAGCATCCTGCATTTCATTGCCTAAATGGGCCGTAAGGCTGAGGCTTGTTCTTCCACCTCGTCCCAATTAGGATGCATGCAGAGCCAATCTCGGGGCAGAGAATATGTAGAGAAGCTTCTCAGCCGTGGCACTGCATTCAATGTGGAACATGACATTTGTCGACAGATGGCCACCAACTTAGCTGGCTCTTTGTCCAAGTCGGGAAGTGGATCTTCCTTGATTGACCCCCTCTAAGATTTAAGTGCAATGACAATTGCGATGGCCCGATTCGCATCGTCACAGCTTGAGTAACAAGCGAGATATACGACAGGCGCCTGCACATCAATCAGCCCTTTGGCTGGGAAGGGGAATTCCGGTTCTGGGAGGTGAAAGGTCTGTGCAACCTGGAGGGACACTGCCATGCGCCTGGCAAGCCCATGGATGACGATGCTGACGGATCAATCAGTATGATTTGAGTGCATCATAGCTACATCGCCCCGTGACGGCGGCTAACGAGGCATTACAGAAATACTCCCTCGTCACAGCCTGCGTGGAGCCGAGTGAGATGTGGGAAACAGGAACGTTGTTGAATCCACGATGACCCTTGTGGCTCAGCACTTAAGAGAAGGGCAGGCTGCTTTTGTGGCTCTGCGCTGCTTGTGATCCACATTTCGCTCGGCTTGTGGTTGGTCGTATCGTATGAGCATGGATGGGCATGGAGTACCCTGCACCGTCGCACTCGCTCTCTATGTTGCCCACATAATGCGTAGAAACGAGCAGATGGGTAAAATGAGTAGGTACTGGGTACGGCTCTCAGGCTCTACGACTGAGTCCTCCTTGTCGATTAGCTTCAGGAGCGCTGACCACAGAGCGTCACTCGGTCGCATCGCGGCATCCCTTCATCACCAGGAGAACAGTAGAGATCATCGTCCGTAGAGCAGTTCCCAGGGAATTATCGCGGTAGTATGACGTGCTGCCTTTTGAGCCACGGTCGTCCTAGCGCCCTGGCGCATCCGATTCTGCCGTCATCTGACACTCCCATCTGGACAGAAACCTGGCCGGTCTGGTCTGGAGAGAGGCGGCGGCTTGGGGCCGTGGTAATTGAGAGATGAGATTTTCCGACTCCATCTGGCGTCTAGTGCATCAAACGTCTCACGGCAAATCTGGGCGCAGGGTTCTTTTCGCCGATTTCTTTTCTTCCTATTTGCCGCCTGATTTGCAAGGTCAAAACGAGCCTGCACGGGAAGCACATCTCCGTCTGCTGATGCTGACGACCGACGACTGCGGCCGCATGGCGGGGCCGCGATTCCATCGTAGGGACCGGCTTGACGGAAAGGGCGCAGAAGCCATTTAGATGCTGAGAGATGGTACTGTTTGGGGAAGAAAAACATCACGGCATACAGCATCGCAGGCCGGATTAGGGCTCGTAAATCGACCAGTCTGAAGCTGAAGCTGAAGCTGATATTCCATGAAGTTGGTAAGCGAGGGTGAGAATTGGGCAGCTAATACTGAAGAAAGAACTACTACAGAGTCCCTAACGCCAGATTGGGAAGGGTGGTTGTGATAGTGAAGCGTGCCTTCCAGGGACAGTAGCCAGCTAGAAGGAGCCAACCTTGAAGGGCGCGCGCCTTCTCCTACAGTGCTCGGTAATTAGTGCAGGCAAGAAGATACGATACTGCTAGTTGAGGTATTGATGGAATCTCGGCAGCTGCAATGCTCCGTGTTTCCAGCGCTACTTCCATTCAATACTCGACTGTATAGCCAGCGACTCAAGCATCGTCGTAGTCTGCGCAGCGCAGCGTATTATTGCGTATACAGGTTAGGAGATAGGAGAGGCCGGGCTTAGCCAAGCCTCATATCTGGAATTCCTCTACGGTAGTAAATACAATACTAAATATCTGTATTCTACTACTAGGTAATTAATTGATCCGCAGTGGTGTATTTGCTACTTGCGCAGTTATCCAGCCTTGTCGGATTATACATTGTACTCGTCGGCGTTTGACGTTGATCTGAACTGCCTGACTTCTCAATATCTCATGATCTGCCCGTATCCTCCGTACCTGCCTCGGCATTATCTGGGGACATCGGACATCGCCAGGCCGCGGAATCGGGACCGCCTAGATTGCGGCTTGCATACATCACATTGTACATCACAACCAACATGAATGGCGCATATCGATCCCAAAAGGAATCAACTCCTAGGATCTCGGTTCGTCCAAGGCCCCGTGCCCGTACTGCCACAGCGGAATTCCCTAGTACTATAGATGCACTATTGATGAGGTGACAGATGCGATGCTGTGCAGCAAACAAACAAACGATTTCGCTGGTGTGAAATCGTGACATCACAGCGCCCAAATGGCATTCAGGCAGCATCTCAGCGCTCCCGAAGCCCCAACCCCACTGTGTCGGCTCCCCGTTCCCTTCTTCCGCCGGTCCGCCACTTGCTGCATCAATTCCACACCGAGACGCTCGCCGCATATTTGGAATTTCAAATGCAAGTTAAACGCTCTGCCTCTGCTTGCTCTGCTGTTTCTTTGCCTCATCGCGCGCTGTCCGCTTTTCGACTAATTTGCCCCGATGCAGAAAGAGCCGTCTCTCTGCATTTGCTGGCGCAAAAAAGACCCCAAGGCTAACGCATCGCGCCGTTCTGGCCGTGATGCTGATGTTCGCTGCCGCTGCCGGTTACCTCAAGGATGCTGATGATGCTGATGATGCTCGTGGCCCCTTGCAGTGTGCAGCGTCTAGCGGGCAATAGTGTCGACATCTCCAGAACAGGTACGACTTGCAACGACGCAGTCATGGACTGGACACACGGCTAGCTGACACGCCGCACACCTCCCCCCTCCCCCCCAGTTCAGCCTTGCTGCAGGTCAACTTTGAGGCCCCCAAAGGGCTTCTCTTCCCACGCCCCCAGTCAAAGGCCAATGACCCGTGCGCTGGGTGACTCTTCGAGGCCTCGAAGCCCTGCCCGTCCTACCTGCTAAACCTTGCCTGCTCAAGACACCCCATACGAGTACGCATACACACGAGTAGACTTGGTGTTTGTCTACAGTGCTGCTTGTACTCATACGAGTGCCTTTGGATGCTGCGCCTTGAGCGTCTGTCTGCTTCTCTGAATCCCGTCCATTTCTAGACATGCTCGCCGGTGGGAACTGCTCCGAGGACCGCCACACTCCCTATTCCGCAGCGGACCCTGCCAGCCATTTTGCAGCCACGACGCCTTAGGTTGTGCTCTAGCCATGGCCCTTTGCAGTCACCTGTCAAGATGATTGAAGGCTCGCCCTCTTCCGTGGGTTCGCTTTCGGGGCGCCATGGTTCGTCCGCTACTGGCTGATCCGCCGGGTTGGCATCACATCACTGGTGCCTTGCACCTTGCAGCCCGTTTCTGCACTGCATTCTGCACAATGCAGTCTGCAAGTCTGCTGCATTCTGCCGATACCACCACTCGACTGCACAGAACATTCCATCTCGACGGGCCAGAACAACACGAATCCCGCGGGTTTCCAGCAGATGCTGTCCCTTTCTGGCATATGTGTTTCTGGGCCACGGTACTTGACTTGTTCTACTGGGTAGCAGCGCGACTCATTGTACTCCCGAGAACCCTGTTTCCGGTGCTGACCGGGTCCTGCATGGCTCTCCAATGCTTACAAGCCCAAGCACAAGCACCTTGCAGACTTGTTTCTTTCGTTTGTTTTGTCCGCCTTGCCTCGCGCTCCACCAGCCAGCCCTCCCGCAATCCACGCGGTCCAGTGACGAGGGTTTGGGACCGGCCCATGTACACCCTTGCTCCCCAGAAGCGTCCGATGGGCTTGAGTGTGGGGGCGTGCTTGTATCATTCTTGTCCGCTCCCATCCTAGCCCATGCACACCTCTCGGCCCTGTCTGTTCCTTTTTCGAGTCGACAATCCAGTACAAGCAGAGCCCTTGTCCTGCACACGCCTCCGTCCTGGACATGCTCCTACCTAGTACCAGAATGCTCTACCGTACACTACCGATCACTCTTGTACCTGGACCTTGTCACCTTGTCTCCCGGCTCCCGCTCGTTGTCGACTCTAGGCTACGATGCAGAGCTATAAGGCTGCGATGCCTCGTCTCTCTTCACCCTACCTACATCCACATCCACATCCACAGTCACAATCCCATCTCCTACCATAGCCATCCGGCAGTTTCCTTTAGAGATCGGTTTCCTTGCCTAGTTTCCTATTCCTATTTTGGTCCTTGTCTGTTCTTTCATCTGTCCTACTCCTTTCTCTTAGCATTGCTCGTCTTATAAAGAGCTATCCCGCCATCTTGGAGACCAACCGCTTTCTGTCGAGGCATCAACTCCCACCAACACATAACAACAAACAAAGCAACCTCTTCCCCGACCAACACATAGACAAAACCCCTACACTTCAACAACACAACACTTGTTGGCCCACGATACAGACCCGGAGACGTCTGCCGGCTTCACCTTCTCATCACCTTCGCATGAAGCCATCTCCAATTCGTCAACCAACACTCTACTCCCCTGCTCCCAAACCAACTTGAATCATCATGTGCTATCAACTTGTTGAGCTCTACTCGGCTTGCCGATGCCTCTACTACCAACACGCCATTGACCGCTGTGCGGCATACGGAAGACCAGGCCACAACATCGAGCAGCGCACAATCTACGTCGGTTATGCCTGCAGTGCACACACCGGCCATAGTGCCCATCACGCACACGACTTTTCCTACTCAGATTCGGGCTATGGCAGCGGCCACTCCAGCCGCAAAAGCTACCGATGATGGGTTTTGTCTTCGGTAGCGGGCCCTCTGGCATGGCGCTTCCCGCGGCTGCTTCGCTTCGAGCTGGACGACTGGATCTCATTTCTCTACTCTGCCAATCCGTCGTCCCTTCTCCTCATGCTCGTCCGCGAGGCACGCCAAAGCGCCTCGTCTAATCGCTCTCACACAAATTCACCTTCACCTTGACCAGACATGTCAACATCCTCCTCGCCCCGTCCCCTTCTCCTCACTTCCTCAACCTACATCACGACGTTACTGAAGACACGGAAAATGAGACAATGACGACCTTTCTCCCTCATCGGAGTCTGTTCCGACGATTTTTACGATGCGCCACAGCGATGACTCCACTTCTTTCCCGGCGTCATATCTTGGTTTGGCCATAAGCGACTTATGCGAAATGAAGCGCCGAGTACATCACTTTCTCACCTACGACTTGCGATAACCCTGTTTCTGATCGATCGCGATCCTCTCCATTGTTTTGAGTTTCGTTTTGCATAGCATCCGGGATTGGGACCTTTCATTTGTCCTGTTTTTTATTGGGGGGCTTTGGGTACGATAATGAGAGATACGGCTGCTCACAGGCAAGCGATTGCTTCCTCTTTTTGGCTTTTACCTTTTCAATCTCTTTCCTTTTTTGTTTTTTTGCTTCTCGGATCGCCGCAAGGCAACCCCGAATGAAACATTGTCCACTTTTCTTGGGTCTTTGGGCCAACTGGATTGGCCTCGGAATACACGGCATGGCATGGCAATTAGACTACCTCATCTCGCCCACTCTGGTTTACATCTTTTGTTACCCTTTCCTTTTCTTCCTTTGCTTTTTTTCATGTTTGGGATCTGGGTTTATATTTTTTTGGACGGATTATATTGGGCTTTGGGATCTTCTGTTCGTGAAAGAAGGGCCACGTCATGCGCCTGGTGTTGCATACGTTGTCATTCGGTAATGTCTTATTTGGGCTTGCTTTTTTTATTGACTTTGCTTTTGGCCTTTGGCCACGCGTGCACTGCGGTGGACGGATATGATCTCTGCTCAAACAGCCATTGTTTTTCTTTCTTCTTTTTTTTTTTTTATGTTTCGTTGTTTTGCATTTCTTTTCAAGCAACTTTGTCTTGCTCTTTTCCCCAGTTGTACCATCACCAGTTGATTAGATGAGTTGCGCTGGGCGCAATGTCTCGGTGACACCGGTGGCCGGCACCACCCATCTCTTAGTCATACATAGCCAGCATCAGGATGCTGCCAATCAATAGAACAAAAGTCTTTTGATAATCATTTCTCTTGTCTATTTGTGATTTGTAGTGTATTTTCTTTCTCTTTCTTCTGGTTCCCTTTCTCTTTGAAACAGGGACTCCGAACTATCACCTAGTATATGGGGCGGCTTCGGCGTTCAAGCTCTCACGGGCTATTGTATACCGAAAGTGCCGTATTAGAAAGCCGATCTTTGTTTCCAATTCTTCACATGCTTAATAAAATCTTGACAGAATGCCGCAGCGGCATAATTGCTACGTCCAATTTGAAATTTCTTTTCTCCATTGTCTGGATAAAGCACTCCACCAAAGCTTTGCTCGCAACTAGATTACAGGGATAAGGCCTAGATGTGATGCCGCCAACAGCCCCGCTACACCATGTAATTTCACTTCCATTTGAGTCTTCTCTGTCTCACAACCCTTTTTACTAATTTCTCTCTTTCTTGCCCAATTCTCTAGTGAATCCCCTGTTCAGTCGAGTTTCCCGTTAGAGAGAGGGGGAGTGGGAACTACAGTATTACTCGTACTATGGCGGGTTCTTTTTGTTGTTTCCCTTCTGTATCTTTCTTGGGGGAGTGTAAGATGAGAAAAAAAAAAAAAAAAAAGTTGCCCGGCCGTTCTGTCCAAATTTCAGCCAACCTTTTGCGTTTAAGCGAGATGGAGGGGGGCCGCCGCTATCGTACGCCCGTTCGCCGCTAAGCAAAGCGTGGGATAATCCGCGATGCGGCAAGCGGAAAGAGGACGGAATACATTGCGAGAAACGAACTACTACTACGACCACTAATACTACTACGCATTATATTACCATCAATGATTATTTGGAGGGGTGTTCGAATTAATCCTGGAAAAGGTACTTAGGTTTCGGGATGAGTGATGAAGTCAGCACTGGCCGAGCGTTTGATGTGTCGGGGGCGCAGTATGCTTGGATGATTAGGTACATAACCTTGTTTCTCATTCTGTGTGAGGTGGTGTGTGGTTTGGGTTGAAAAGACAAAAAGACAAAACAATAAGACAAAGCGGGAAAAGCTGAGGCTGGAGCTGGGTGAGCTATATTTAGAGAAACATTTCTGGTGGCTTTCGCTGCCGAACCGAACTCGGCGAGGGGTTTTGCCTAATCGGGCGAGGCGTGGCGCGTGGTTGGGCCAGGGGGGGTTTAAAAGCAAAAAAGAAGAGGGAAGGGGCGGCTGCGCGCTTGACGGGATCGAAGGAAAGAAAGAAAGACGCAAAACAGAAAGAACAAAAAACGTGGCATGCTAAGCGGAAAAGGGGTGGGACGAAAAAGAGCTTTATCGTGTGAAAATTGATCAAGTTTCTTTATTTAGAAATCTTTTTCATCTGACACTTGCGGCAGTCGGCCCTGCTTCTCGCGTCTAATATTCAATCAAATCGTTTTGTTTTTTTAATTTTCCGCGCTGCGGGTGATGCTAATTCATGCCCTACCCAAGTCGGGCGAGATGGATGCGATTCAGAGATGAGAGTAGGGCCCGAATAGGAAATTGTTACCTCCCGTCTTATGTGTACTTTGCTTGACACAGGATCGAAAGGGGAGGGGGCCGCTCATTGCTCATTTGTTGCGGTGCGCTACGAATTTGCTTGATTGGTTCCGGGGAGCTGGGATAGGGAGGGTAGGCGTGAGATTTGGCTCTTTTGGCAGCCCAGCGGGAGGGA